>NW_011503886.1:0-8152 GCF_000495115.2 Populus euphratica | reverse complement strand
ATGTTGGAGTTTGGAAAAGTCAATCGGACCTGTAATTTTTTAATCTAAAAGTGATGAGCTATTTTATATTAGAGTAGAAGTTGATGAAGAAACCTTAATAATCAAGCCATTAATGTTTTTGACTAATCTCTTGGATATATATTACTTGATTTACAATTTCATCCCATTGAAATTAATTATCATTGATTTATTTCATATTTAACAAATAATTTTTTCTTAATCAAGTCCTTCCATCTAAAATTATCGCAATTGTTTAGACGAAAATTGTGAAGTTTGAGAGGCTTTTCTAGTCTAGTCATAAGATTTAATGTAACTGAAATTGTGTTTTATTTCAACTTGCAGTTTTGAAAGTATTTAGTTGATCAATTAAAACCATAATTTTGCATGAATTTCATTAAAAAAGTCTTTTAAAACTTTAATTGCAAAGAAGCTATAATTTATAGTTTTTAAAAAAGTTTGTTTTCCCAAACTGTAAAAACTACTATAAAACCAAATTATGTGGAGAGAAGGTTAGTTGTCTTGTAGCAAGCACACTGAATTCATTGCCAAAGGACCACAAGCTGTGTTATCATTTTGGTTAGCTGGAATAATTTAGCTCATATTTTGGTTTCAAAAGGTTGGCAGGAATGTTCTTTGGATTTATGCTGGGGTTAAATTTCTGGGTTTTTCTTGAGCCTTGCGCTTCGAGTCCTATGTATCAGCTGAGTCTGTCTCATAATGAAACTATATTTTATTTATTAATTTGGAAAAATCAAGCACTAATTTCTTCACCTAATATGTTTATAATTTATAGTTTTTAAAAAAGTTTGTTTTTCCAAACTGTAAAAACTACTATAAAACCAAATTATGTAGAGAGAAGGTTAGTTGCCTTGTAGCAAGCACACTGAATTCATTGCCAAAGGACCACAAGCTGTGTTTTCATTTTGGTTAGCTGGAATAATTTAGCTCATATTTTGGTTTCAAAAGGTTGGCAGGAATGTTCTTTGGATTTATGCTGGGGTTAAATTTCTGGGTTTTTCTTGAGCCTTGCGCTTCGAGTTCTATGTATCAGCTGAGTCTGTCCCATAATGAAACTATATTTTATTTATTAATTTGGAAAAATCAAGCACAAATTTCTTCACCTAATATGTTTTAAAGCACTGTTAGAGATAATATTTCTTACCATTAATTCACCGAGCGGAGTTCAATGGTAGAAATTATACATGAGGCTTCAATCTAACTTCTGTTGAGAAAGTTGCAGCTTATGGCCGAAGAGCACGTTTCAAGCTGGGCCTTAAGCCTATTCTTTCTGTTCACCCCCCTCTATTTCTGTATCTGGGCCCTATTTTTTTTTTTTCCAGATTAAATATAAACAAATTGAATCTAGGCTGTGCTTAGGATGTAACGAAGCAAGAACATGAATAAATAAATGGGAATTCTGTCCCTGTTTTGAAGTTTCCCACGTAGTTTCTTGCAAGGCCGCTCTTGTCAGGAGGCCCGAATGAATATTATATTGATGTCCGATTCTTCATTGCGGGAGGAGAAAAGGTTCCAGCTTCGGGCCTTCCGTTGATTTTTATAATGAGAGGTCCGATTCTCTGATGTTAATTTAATATCACTCGATGCCCATCCAATAATATAATTATTGGATTAAGAACTAAATATTAGATGTTATAAAAGATTCATAGTAAGAACTTGGAGTGTATCGAAAACATCCATCAAGTAATTTTATCAGCTAAGATGTTAGAAATGTCTTAAATTTATTACTATTTAGTTCACTTATTTCCTATGATCATTGAAAGAAGTGTTTTTATTTATATTTAAGAAATATATTTATCTTATTTCATTTATTAAAATTAAAATAGTATTTTTAGTTTAGTCTATATATAAATTTTTTATATTTAATTTAAAATAATAACTTCATAATATTATGATTAATTAATGAAAATCCTAACCTCATTCTCTTTTTATATATATATATATATAAAAGAAAAATTCAAAAGTTTTCAAGCAATCACATACTTGTCTTTGCAGGCTTTTTTTAGCGAAGGACTTCCATGCCAATTTCAGCACCATCCATCGTCAAGATTTTCTCCCTTTGGATTGCAGCAACTATGTCGCAACTCTGGCAGCCAACTACATCTCAGCTACAATCAAAATCATCATGTTTGCGAGTAAGGTTTTAGTTTAACGGTGGAAGGGGTTTGTCCTTTTCTTCCACACTTGGATTCGAGTTTTACCATTTACGTCTGTCATTCTCGCGGTGCCTTATCTATTTATTGGGCTTGCAGGATGTTCAGTAGGCTGTGTGGATTAGTCGTGGTGCGCGTAAGCTGGCCCAAATACCCCACATAAATAAAAAAAAAAATCATCATGTTCTCCGAATATTGATCTAGAATCGCAATCATTGCATACATAGCCACAACCTTTTTCTTCTAATACTGCCTCTGAATAAGAATCACCACAAATTAAGACAGCCTCCACCTTCTCCACAATTACCACAAAAATGCTGCAAGTACCCTATCGCACCATTAATCAGCCACAACTTAACAATATGATCTGCCTGGAGCAGGAATTGGAAATGGAATTACCGAAGGTATTCTTGAATTTGTGCTTCATGGAAGCAATTCAGAGTGCAATTCAGTGCAAGGTTGTTACCAAATCTTCATTTTGTCATTCCATCAATTTGATATCCTTGGCTATTCTAATTATTTTCGCTACTCTCTTCATTTCACACTTTAATGGCAAAAGGCTTCCTACTGCATCCAAAATGTTGGAGAAGGTTGTGTTCTTCCTTGCAGCCACAATAGTTTTCTTTGCTATATACATTACATCCCCTTGGGTGTCAAGAGTGCTATATATATGCTGTCTATGTCATCTCCTTGATCGCTATTACCATCTACAATTGCCTTTAAATGCTTGTATTTGGTTTTGAAAAACAATCCCACGTTGAGATTTGTTGTACTCAGAGTTTGTTACATTATACGTTCTTCAAAAATGTCGTAACTTCCATATTCAAAAGTTGTATTGGTAATCTATATAACACATACACATGTAAATTAGCTATGTATTACTATAATTATGAAATAACAAAAAACTAAAACCCATCTCATCTTAAATTATTAAATGAAATCCAAGATATAATTTACAAAGGATGTGAGTGCCTTTCCTTGCGGGCACGGGTGGACACTTTTATTTTTTAATTATAAAAAAACAGAATAACATTGATCCCATGAGATAACTGTTAAAAAATCAAGGTTAAAAAACAAAAATACCTCTTGACTCCTTGAACTCATGAGATAATTACAAGAAAATTAAGGCAAAAAATTTTTTTGACTCCAGGGGCTAAATAATAATTACATTGTATAAAATATAAAATTACCCCTTAATCATTAGTTAAATTGTTTTTTCAAGTGCATGAAAGTAATTATATTATATAATAAATACATAAAAATATAATTTAACTTTTTTTTTTATCATTGACGGGGTTTTGTTATTCTACTTTGGATTCCGCCTTGCACAATTTTAACAGGTTTAAGCTTAATTTATATAGTTGATTGTCATTAAAAAATGGGTGTTTAACAATTATCAAAAGCACTCACTTTTAATCTATACAATGTATTTTTCAAAATTATTTTGTGTTTGAAAATTAATATATTAATATATTTTTTTATTTTTTATATTAGTACTTTAAAATCATTGGAAAATACTAAAACAATTATCAATTTATATTTTTTAAGATAAATATATTTTTTTTAAATATTTAAAAAATAAAATCTACCACAATTCTAAATAGATTTAATCTTGAGGGGTAATTTAACTGGGTAGGTTATGAGTTTATTAAATTCCCTCAAAATAATTAAAAGTTTACATGAATATTAATTTTATCTTATAAAATTAATCAAGGTTTATATATATTAATTAATTGATATATTAATTAAAAAACAACAACAAACCAATCAAAGAAGTTATGGGTTTGGAATCATCATGTGGTCCATCTAACTCATATTCCGCACCCCGTCGCATATCTCTCGATAGTGATATTATAGGGTAAATTACAAGAGAGTGTTTAAGAAACCGATGCATATAGAAAAAAAAGAGGAAAATGACTTCGATTTCTTATATGGCAGAGGCCGTAGATTTTTTATATATATATGTAATTTAAAATAGAGTTGTAATTAATCCAATAATTGAGGATAACATTTGACGATTTTTTTACCTCATTTAAAAAATACATAAATTAATATCTAGAAACATTCATAATAAAATGTTAGAGAATAATATAAATTATATCTTAGGACCTTACCTAACAGCTTAAGCTTTTAGGTGAGATAATTCTATGACATGGTATCAAAACCTTAATGACCAAATGGTCACGAGTTCGAATCTCACCATCCTCATTTATTTGATAAAAATTAAGCACAAGGTAATGTGGGCCTGTGCAAGTTCCAAGTCCAAAGAGCTTTCACTTGAGGGGGTATGTTAGAGAATAATATAAATCATATCTTAGGGTCTTACCTAACAACTTAAGCTTTTAGATGAGATGGTTCTTTGACATAAAAACATGGAAAAACAAAGTGGAAAAGAGGGAGTATTGATTAATTTCTTCCCATCAAACTTATACATACAGAGGGATTATTCATCATCCATGCTTGTACAAGTAATGCATTGAACTTAGAACACCTAAGAAGACTGCGAGATTATATGTTGAATTCCCATTGTTTCAAGCATCAATTGGTTTTTATGTTGTCAATTTCAGTTGTTTGTTAAACATGAAATAAATATGGGATGAAATTGTAAATGAAGTAATATCCAAGAGAGTAATCAAAAACATTAGTGGCTTAATGATTATTAAGGTTTATTCATAAATATCTACTCTAATATAAAATAGATAATCCAACATTTTAGATTAAAAAATTACAAGTCCGATTGACTTTTCTCAAACTCCAACATTCGGATGATGACTTCATCTTGAGGTCCGAATCTGATTTTCAACAAGTTCCAGTCTCTTTCGATTTTTCTGGTATAAATAAGCAGGCAATATCAGAATCACAAGCATACTTTCTCGATAGTTTTTTTCGTTTCTTATAAATTATTTCCTAGTCTTCTCAAGATTTATAGCATACAGCACAGGAAAACCATGGAGAATGGTGCTCGAGTTATCAAGGGTTTTATTCTTTCAGTTCCAGAATCTGTGTCCCGACTCTGGGATAGAGCAGGACAACTAGAATCACAGCAGCTACCACGTCCCACCATGAACCAAGAAGAAGAGCTGGTCAACAAGTTCCATGCTAAGCAGGAAATGGAATGGCAGAAGATGCTTATAAGCATCTGCTTCACATCAGGACTTGAAATAGCCCTTCATTTTCACCAAATTACTGATTCCAAACTCGATTCCTTGCATTTACTCTCTATTCTTGTTGCAATTATCTTTTCCTGCCTCTTTGTTTCACATTTTATCAACCCCACCAAGTTTCCGAGGACATCCAAAGTGTTGGGTAAAGTTGCAGTTTTCCTGGCAGCCACCGTGTTTTTCATCACCATTTCAATCCCATTCCCCCCTGGTGTCAAGTGGGCTACTTGGATAATCTATGCCATTTCGTTGCTTGTTATTGCAATCTGCAATTGCTGCTACTAGACACTAGCTTTACATGGCATATATTTTTTCTATCAGTGTTTGTCTTTGTATTTGTTCTTCGTAATAAAGCTTCCATTTGCATGTTGGAAGGTCTTGAAATTCAGTGTAAGCACGGTGATATATAGCCTGTGATCAATATAACATAACATGGGCCATTCAAACTTCTTATGGGCTTGCATCTTTCGACTTGAGAATTTGATGGCTCGACCTAGGTAGGGCCTGATTATCTTATTTCTTTCTTGTTTTTTACTAAGCGTTATTCTTGAAAAATAGTTTTTGAAAAATTATTTTTTAAATTTTAATATATTTATTTGTTATTAAAAAAATTAATTAATAAAAATATTTTCTGATTAACAAAACATACTTTTCGATTAGCAGAAAATATTTTTCAGTAAAAAAAAATTAATTTGATTTTCATGAAAGTGTTTTTTTTTTTGTTGTGTTTCTTTTCCTAAAGGTGGTTTTCGAAAAATCACTTTCCATAATTTCTTATGTTTATTTACCGTTAAGAAAGTTGGTCAATGAAAAACACTTTCCAGTCAAAAAAAAATTGAGCTTGGTTTTCAGGAAAATATTTTTCTAAAAAATTTAGATGGAAAATACTTTCCGGAAGTTATGAAAAATTTAGATATATCATTATTTGTTAATTATATCAAATTTTATCTTTAAACTTTTGATTTCTATATATATTTTGTTTTAAATATTTATTTTTTAATTTCATTTCTTAAAATTTAATTTTTATATTAACTTTGATCTTTATTTTTATTATTACTATTTGCTTTTTCCTTATCATTTTTTTATTGAAAATTTTATCTATCAAATTTGATTCTCATTCTTTTAATTGTTACTTATTTTATTTGAAATAATTTATGAAATGTTGATTATTATTATTTTAATTTCTTCATCTTTTATTTTTTTTTAATTTTTTAGATTTGATCTCTATTATTTTAATTATTATTTATTTTATTTGAGATAATTTATGAATTTTTTTTTAATTTTATTCTCATTCAACTATTTAATTTGTAAGATAATTTATTTTCTAATACACTATCAAACATCATAAAATAATTTAGTTTTTTGAAATTTATCTTTTTTAAAAAATTATTTTTCAGCAAACAAATAAAGTATAAAAATAAACTTTTTTAAAAAATAAGTTAGTTAGGGCTAACAAATTTTCATGTATACTAAGTTTGAGGCTGTCTTTTGTCTAGATAAAGCCTTGAAAACTTATTTATTTATTTTGACAAATCCTTCCAAACTATGGTTAGCCTACTTTTTTTTATTTTAAGTAATGTAACTCAGTCAATGGGTAATATATTAGTGGCTAATACAACCTCATAGGATATTAAACTTAAAACATTGAGTATAGGCCTAGATAATAACATTTTGTTTTTCTTTTCAACAATTTTGTATTTTTTAAGGTTTAGGCACCATTCTTAACCTTTCTTATTAGATTGATAACTTTATGTCTATGAATTTGTTTCTATTTAATTCTTTACATTATTTTTTTCCAATTTGATTGACTTATTAATTTGAATAGGATAAATAATATCAATTCTAATTTTAAATAAAGATCAAGTCTGTTTCACCAAAATTAATCTATTGAGGGGTTAGGTTAGTTCATTTACATTGAAATCAATAATCGGTGCCTTTTTGGTCTAAGCAATCTAAATAAATGAGTGTTTGACATTGATTTCAAAATTGATATTGAAAAAATTTAAAATATTTTATTTTTTAAATTAATATTTTTTATATTTTCAAATTATTTTGATGTATTTTGAAATTAAAAAAACTCTAAAAAGTAACCAGTATCACCCTCAGAAATATACAAGCTCTATACACAAAAAAAAAAATGCAATCAAGGCTTTATCCTATGCTTTTTCATAAAAAAATTATATTTATATGGATTTGAATGCTCATGTAAAACATGTGTTCGAGAAAATTTTATTTTATTTTTATTAATATATGAAATTAAACTAATTTATATATATCTTAATTATAGATTTTAAAATTAATAATTATATAAATTTTTAATAATTTTAAAAAATTCAAACTTGTAATTATTTAAAAAAATATATAAATCTAGAATATCGGATGATCATGAGAGATTGATTTCATATCTTATAATTTCACATTATTAATTGCTTCCCGAAACTTATCTTGGTTAATTGGTGTTGTGTTCACATATTGAATACAGCCCCTAATCTTGTTAAGCACATCTTTTATCTCATAAAACCCATCTCCATCAAGAAGTTCAAGAGTTTGTGCATGGCAAGGAAAACATGGTAAATCATCGCCGATGAGATGTTTTTTTTCTTTATAGCAAGAATCCGGTGATCTCTATCTCTATCTCTATCTATTTCTCTTTCTTTTTAAATCAAAGATTAAAACTTAATAAAAATAGAGTTTTATATGAAAATTAAATTAAAAGGATATTTGGAGTCAGAAAGGTATATGTAAAGATTGAGGATGAAAATGAATTTTTTAGAATTTTTAAACCATCACCTATAACGTATTTTTCACTTAATTCTCATC
>NW_011503889.1:2989-8139 GCF_000495115.2 Populus euphratica | reverse complement strand
ATAATTAAAAGTTAATCTTTCTCTAAATATATCAAATCCATTACAGCAAATATTGAACCATTGAGATATATAGGTGTGTCCTACATGAATAGTCCTATGTTTTCTTTATCAATATTACAAAACATGAATGCGATCTCTTGGCCTCCTATAGGAACAAGTCAATCTAATATTAATAAAATATTAATATTAAATTTAAAAATCAATAAATAAAACCCAATATTTTAAATATATTAATTACTTACGATATTTTAAATTTATTGTGCATGTTGCTTGTATTGCTTGTATATAGGTAAAGAACCTGTTGAGGATCCGATATAATACTCATATATTAAATCAAATACTTCTCCTTTACAATTACATGATGCATTTTTTATAAATATCTTATTTTTATGTGCATCATAATGTGATAGGTAAGCTTCATGACGGTTTGATCAATTGTAACCATCATCTTTACCCCAACATTTTATGACTTGCGACACATCATTCATCTTGATATTAATTGAAATGTGTTGTATATAGTTAAACTATTGTTTTACCTGATCTGAGCAATATAGTTTAATCATCTAAAAAAAATCAGTGGAACCATTAATGCTCATTCCTTTAGTGTAAATAGCTAGAGTAACTATCACTCTTTCATTCAAAGAAGGCATTCGCATGACTTTTAAGATGAGTTTCTTAAAATTATAAAATAAGAATTTGGTAAGGTTAAGATTTTTTTTTAACAAATGATTTGAAAAATACATGGATAGTACAATGCTTATCTAGCTTGTTCTAATAAAATAATAACACATGTGCTATATTATTATTAAATACCCTACTAGCATACCATCTGACATTATAAGTATTTCAATTTAATTGTATTTTTAAAGTTACAATTACATAATATAAATGCATACAACTACAAAATAACATTGTAATATTTGCATCCCAGTAGGAGTTGAAGTGTAACTCTCATAGCTTGGACAATCATAAATAGTAATTTGGCTATTTAGGATTGGAAATCTGACTATTTAGGATTGGGTCACATGAAGATGCTCCCAATACCATAATTTTTATTAAATAATTTTTTTTTATTTCATGTTAACAACAAACATTTGTAATGTAAATAGTTATTTTAAATTCTTCAATTGATACTTGTAAAAATAGTTAACATCCCTCAACTTGTTTGACTCCCTTCATGCATTCAAGACACATATGTCTATAGAGGCATGCTAAGATAGTAGATCCCCAGCTGTAAGTGGGAATGACATTAAAATCATATAGGAGCATGAGATAAATTAATGACACATATCTCTCTATAAGGTCTGTGAATAATACACTATCAAACATACATAATATATATGCTTGGTCATACCTAAATAATACATTTAAATTATCATGCTAACTCATGCCAACTTAACAAATAATCAACACATTCAAATCATAATTTAATTGATATCTCTGCAAGACATCGTTGTTAGCATCATATGGTAGTGTGGTGAATATCTTCACATTCCATTTGAGACATATGTTACCCTTCCTTTAATTCAGAATAAAAAGGTGTCAATCTAAATGCATACTTACATAACATAATTCGATTATGTACACCTGAAGATGTGACTTATGCATCTCCTTATGCATCTCCTTGTGCCTATAATGAAATGTGCACATTGCTCAATTACCACATCAATAGGAAGTCCAAAAAAAATTACCACATCCTATAGTGTTGATGCATCTCCTTGTGCCTACAATGAAATGTGCACATTGCTCAATTATGGTATGGATCAATCCATGATCCTTTAGATAAATAATATATAAAAAACTAGCCTAAAACATTTATGGTTGAATCTACTCATGTAGTTTCATCTACTTATATGTTTGAAAATAAATTATGGTCTTAAAATATATAATAATTTAAAATATAATTATTTCTATTATGATATTTTTTTATTATTATTATAGGTTATGTCATTGCATATGTCACCCCTATAATGCTCATGAAACTCTTTTACATCCATGGTGTTGTGAAAACGAGTAGACATTTGTCTACTAAGCTTAAATTTTCATAATGATGAGTTTGCTTCAATTCAAGGTTCTGCGTAATCACTTTATTTTAACTTGTCCGGTAATGGATGGAATGAAATGTCATATATTGATCTGTAACTTTAAACCACATAATAATTATTAATAAACTCTACAAAGTTTAAGTGATTATCTGCACAATATGAAGAATATGTGAATATGGACGTGAAAATATTTATTATTTACCACATGTGCATATTCTATAATTCAATTTCAACACTAAATTTTTAGAAAACTTGTTGCTCTGAGTCAAACAACATTGAAGTATGATCTCTTGATATATCTTTGCTCATTATTAATTCAACCTGAATTAATGGGTGTCAAATTATCTCACATTGAATAATAACTATTATACCTATAAAACGAGCATTAAACGAAGAATGATGAAAATAAACTTTAGCCAATTCATTAAAAAAAATATTTAATTTATGTTTTATTTTATTTTATTAGTATATAGGCATAATAGGCCATTTAATTTAGGTTAAGCTTTCAATGAACTTAATAAACTTATTATTAAGTTGCAATAAATATTTTGAAAATATGCCAACATAAATTAATTTTTCTCTTTTCGAAATGCTAAACATTCTTAGTTATGCAACGAGATTTCTTTTCTTCCTTGTTTTTTTTTGTCTTTTTTAGATACTTGGTCATAATGCAATTTAAAAAAAAAATAAAAAAAAAACAATGGTCAATTTTTTTTAATGGCATTCTCCTTTTTAATTTATCCATTTACCTAACACATGCTAAAAAAACATCATGCTTCACCCCCACGTACATTATCACTTCACTAATCCATGTACACTCTCACACAAGCTCATCATCATATATCAACCAATAATCACAACAACAAATTAAAATAATTTAAAGTTCAAAATAGACATTCCAAAAATGATTGGATTAGATCTGAGTGGTAAAAATTTTGGAGAAGCCGTTGGAACCTCAAGAACAATGTTGGAACACCTTGGAATAGTGGTAGCGCATATAACCAGACTCCACCATCATTGCCAACACATAGTGGTCACATGCCATTGCTATTAGTAACTATCATCTGGTGGATTTGAAGCGCTTATGTAAATTGCTCATTTCTCCACTAACAATAAGGAAAACTTATTTATAAAGAAGGAGATCTGCTCAATTGAAGGTTTGATCCTCTCTCTTGTTTTTTTTCTCATTCTCTTTTTATACTTGTTTTCAACAACACCAATCACTACCATAGAGGAAGGAGACAAGCTTAGTCGTTTGGGCTATAACTGTTGTCAGTGTGGTGGTGCTAATAGTGACTATATTTAAAAGGATAAGAGAGATTTTTGGGTTCTTTAAAGGGGGAGTCAACAATTAGAAGAAAAGAAAGACACTGCGGGTGATGGCTACTATTGCTATTGGTGTGGCGATCATCGATGATATTGTTAGTGCTTATGAGTTATGCTAGTAAAGGTTATAAATGGAAGAGTGAGTCTAGCTTGAATTTTTTAGTGGAAGGAGGCTATTGATAAGTTGAAGGTCTCACCATAAGTGAAAACACTATAGATTTTACATATTTTTTTCTTTTCTTTTTTGGTTTTTTAAATTTTCTTACTTTGGTTATTGGATTTTTTTTAATAGTTTCATCCTTCTATATTATATTGACTGGAGATTGAGCTTGATGATTTATTTTGTGTTTCATTCTTCCTAGTTTTTACGGTCTACAAAAAACTCCCGGCATTGAGTTAGTTCTTGATTTTGCAAAAATAAATCAATTTATTTATTTTCTTAAAAAAAAGATCAAAATTCAAAGTAAGGTGAAATGCTAGCCATAAAACTTCTTCTTTTTTTATTTCAATTTCACCTCCCACCTTGTATTAGTTAGTGATTTGGCTTGATGTTTTGTTTTGTATTGATTTTTATGGTTCTTAATTTTACGAAAAAGAATTTAATTTTTTTTGTAAGAAATAAAAAATGAGGGAACAAATATAAATTTTTTGGTGAAATAGCATCCTTTTAGAAAAAAAATATTCTCATCGTTGTTTTATTTTATTTTTTTAGAATATTTAGCTTAAGTTTTTATCCAATTTCTTTTTTTGATCACTTTAATTTGAAAATGATATTATTTAGTTTAAAATTTTATTTTATTCACAATTTAGTCATTTAGTTTAAGAGGGGAGAGAGAGTCATTGAAAAATAACAAATAAGAGAGAAGGAGGTTGGTTGCTCTAATTCTATAGATAAAAATGATCAAATTATGACAAAAATGTCTTTGAGATGTTTTTGGACTTCAATGTTACTAGAAAAAATATATTGGCGTTACTAGAGTTCTTTTCAATTGAATTTTATATGTTTTTAAACTGAGATTGAGAGTTTTTTTAATGGAGAAATTGATTGTTTTAATAATATTTTTTTTAGATGTTTTTAGATGAATTAAGAATGCATTTTAGATATTTAATTTGACACATTAGATTAATTTCAATACAATTTATTTTGACACCAAATTTAGAAAAGAATATGGATGGAAGGTTTAAAGGTTGAATAACTATGTTTAGTATGATGTCATTTCTAAATAGTTCACTATAACAATGCATAAGGGTTGTATTATTGTTATGTTTGTTTCTTTTTAATTGATTCACATTAAAATTACTACGGTTTTATTTTTTTAAAATTAAATCTTGCTATAAGACAATAATAAAATGTTATTCCATGAGAAATTAAACAAAGAAGTTTTGGTTTGAGATATATCTATTTTATTCTTATTTTAAATAGTTTTTTTTTAATGTATTCTTGATGCTTTTTATTTTTATTAAATAAATGACATATAAATAAATATTAGATTTTTTTTGTTTATATTAAATGTCTATTTAATAGTGTGATAAATATTATTTTAAAAATAAGTTTTACTTGAAAATAATTTTTTAATTTTTTTACATTAGTATATCAAAATGATAACAAAACAGTAAAAAAAATATTAATTTGAAGTTTTGTAAAAAACATTTAAATATTTTTAAAAATATAATTTAATCACGCTTCCAAACAACCTCTAAAATATTAATGAGAAAAGAAAAAAATTTATTAACAAATTATTTTATTTTAATAAAATTTTAATTATTACTTCTTTTTTT
>NW_011503889.1:0-2953 GCF_000495115.2 Populus euphratica | reverse complement strand
TAAAAATATTGCTACCATATAATTAAGTTAATAGAATTAGGCTCGTTTGTTTATAGAAAAGTTGTTTTTTGTTTGCAGGAAAGTAATTTTTTTTTTAAAGTGAATTACGAGAAAATGAATTATTTTCTGATGTTTGGTAGTGTAATGAAAAATAAGTTGAAAAATATTTTCCAGTTTTTGGTTATGTCATGGAAAATGAGCTAGAAAATAACTTATTAATGTTTTATTTTTGTCAAATTTATTAAAATAATTAGGACTAAATCTTACAAATTAAAAGGTTGAATGAGAATAAAATTGAAAAAAAAATATAATTCATAAATTATCTCAAATAAAATAAATGATAATCAAAATAATAAAGATTAAATCTAAAAAAAACGATGAAGAAATTAAAATAATAATAATTAACATTTCATAAATTATTTCAAATAAAATAAGTAACAATAAAATAATGAGGACCAAATTTGATAGATAAAGAATTTAAAAAAAATAATAGGAGAAAAATAAATAACAATTATAAAAATGAGGACCAAAATTATTATAAAAATTAAATTTTAAGCAATGAAATTGAAAAATAAATATTCAAAATAAAATATATATAACAATAAAAAGTTTGAGGATCAATTTTGATATAATCAGCAAATAATAACATTTCTAAATTTTTCACAACTTTCAAAAAGCGTTTTCTGCCCAAATTTTTCAAGAAAACACTTTCTTGAAAACCAAGTTAAATTTTTCTTTGATTAAAAAGTATTTTTTGTTAACCAACTTTCCTAACAACAATTAAACACTACAAAGTTTAGAAAAGTGATTTTCCAGAAATCACTTTGCAGAAAACAAATGTAGCTAAAAAATAAAATACTTTTTTAAAAATCAAGTCAATTTTTTCTTCAACTGAAAATTGTTTTTCGTCAACTGAAAAATATTTTTTATTAATCAATTTTTTTAATAATAAATGAATATAGAAAAATTTGAAAATTAGTTTTCAAAAACAATTTTTTAAGAAACAAACTTGTTATTAATAAGAATTTGTTTTATATTATTATCCATGCTCATGATTCTCAATTTATTTTATATGTCATAGATTTTAAATTTATAATTAAAATTGATCCTGCCGTTTCATCCGCCACCTCGCGGCGGAGTCCTCGGCAATCATCTAAGTAATAGCCAGGTCAACATTTTAAAATTTTAATATGTGGAGGTGGTGAACCGACCACCGACATTTAGTTGATGAGTTGACTTATCATCAGCCTTATCATCATAGAAAAAACCACAACACCATAAATCCCTCTCCATGCCACGTACTCCATCTCCGGAAACCGTTGATCATAAAATCGTAGCCATGAATACACGCAAGCAACGAGTGACTAGACTCCACGTGGTGGCACAAAGGTGTGAATGTGAGGTGGGAAGCAAGTCTGTTATTGCGTATTTGCCTTAAGAAGTACTCTCCATCATTCTCTTTAGCCATTACTTTTCTTTAATTGCTTATATAGCTTAGCTACTCTTTCCCAAAGAAAAAAAAATTATCTTGATAAAAATAATAAAGATCCAAAATTACAATACATGTTAATACACCAACGTGTTTTGGAATAGCATTTCAAAAAACATTTCATGAAATTTTAAAAAATATTTTTTTATATTTTTAACTCATTTTAAAATCTTAATATAAAAAAATATTTTAATATATTTCTGAGCTAAACATATTTTAAAAAACAATCAATTCAATATTTTCAAACATTTCTGTATTTATTCATAAATAACTTAATTTTAAGGTGAAAAAAAGTGTTTTTACACTCACTTCATACTTTTAATTAGGTAATTAGCACTATTTGTTTTTAAAAAAAAAACTTTAATTATTTGGATGGATTTTTTTTTATTTTTTTTTCCTTGGAAAAAAGAAAAGGAAAGAAGTTAAACCATTTGATGCTAGATTTTAGTGGAACTCAAATTCATGTTACCAATTGGTGAGCTTATTATTCAAAGAGTTGATTTATTTTAATTAATTTCTTTACACATCCATCTATGTTGTAGTCAAGATTTTGATTGAGATTTATTATCTTTATTGTCAATTACTTGGAGAAACGCTTGTGTCAAACTACAACAACATTTCCTTATATAAATCGAGATAAAATAATTAGGAATAATATCTAGACCAATTCTTTAACATTAAATTTGTAATAATAGGATCATATATATTTAGACCAATTTAAAAAGAAACAAGAGAATTACATTTTAAGGATAGGAGACACGCATTAAGCATTATATAAATATTTTATAATATTTCAGTTATTGTTAAAAAATATAAAAAAATATTAAATTAAAAAAAATATTGATTAAATATATTAAATTATTATTATTTTATGTGGTAATATTCTTAAGTATTTATAATAAATTCTGAAAAAACATGAAATGATTAAAATTATGGAATAACTCTTGATAAGTGCTCCAAGAACACTAAAAACAAATTACTAATAAATTCTTAAAATTTTATAAAAAAATCTACACAATTTTGATGTATGAATCTCTTCTATTCGATTGTATTTGGTTATTGTTTTAAAATAAAAAAATAAATTAGTAAAAACAAATACATTTGGTTAAAAAACATTAACATAAAAACAAATATGCATGGAAAGTAACTTTGGAATGAATTGATATATTTTCAAAATAAAATGTATAAAGGACTAAAATGAATTTATATCTCTAGAGAATTTTATTCCTAAAATATCACTATTAAAAACATTTAATTCAAAACATGTTCAAATGAGACATGTTAGGATTGAAATGATTATTAATATAGTTTTAAAAACTCATTAAAAAATCAACTTGAGTAAGATCTTAATCAGGATTAAGAGGATGAATCCAAGTTTACTCCAAAAACACTTTTTTCTTAAAAGATTAAAATAAACTATTTTCTTAAAATTTTTTTTTGACTAAGTTTGATAATTGAATAACC
>NW_011503879.1:0-8172 GCF_000495115.2 Populus euphratica | reverse complement strand
ATCCTTTATCTACTGGAGGTCTTAATTACTTAAAAGAAAGTCCTAACCACCATCCTTAATATTGTTTGTAACCTTTGCATCCTAAGACAATCTAGTATATAATAAAGTCCTAAAAGGAAAAAGGTCACATAAACGATGTCCATTTGGCTATAGAGCAGATACTAAAGGTAACCTGACTTGCCAAAATGATCTACCTTTCAGTAGTACATAATGCATCCAAGTTGACCAAACTGAGGATTTGTCTAAAAGTAACCTCCAAACATGCTTTAAGATAGCTTCTCCATTCCAAGTCTTGACCATTTTAATTCCCCTCTCTCTTATAAAGGAAAACAAATCGAAGCCCAAACCACCTTCACCCTTGAAGGGGAAATAAATGATTCTAGAGGAAAACAACTAATAAGCCCTTAGTCTTTTTGATAATAGAACAAGGAAGGATAAACATAGTAGATCAATATACCTGGATTGAAAAAAAAAAATTGATCAGTTACAATCAACCAGCATATGTAAGAGGTTCATAACTCGATCTTAGAGAGAATCCGCTCAACCAAATCCATGTAGTTTTTTTTTTACTCATTTCTTTTTGCAAAGTCTTTACCCATTTATCTTTAATATTGTTCTTTTTCTTAAACATGAATTTCCTAAATTTTCTAAAATTTCCTATCTACAAGAGCAATATCTCAACTATTAAAATCATTATCAAAAGAATAAACATGTTCTTTCTTAACATATTTAAATATAATGAGCTTGTTTTTTTTTATAAGAGAATGTAGATTTATAAGTTTGTAAGGAACCTACCAATTCCTCAACATGTATATTGTCTAGATCCTCGCTTCTTTTAATGGTTATTACTTTTGGCTAAAATCTCAAGCAAAGATTTCCTTACAATTCACGAATCCTTTATTTTTTTTCATATAAATTGAACTTGGAATTTACAATATTGTTAAATTTTGCATAAAACTCATTAAAAGATTCATCTTTCAATATTTTTATCTCCTCAAATCTTGAGGTTGACATTCAGAATTTTTCACTATCTTGCTTTCCTTGTATGTAACTTAAAAAATATCCCATTTTTTCTTGGTTATCTCACACATGTAGATTCTTTTGAATTCACTAAGAGACATTTTTATGAATATAACATTTAGGCCTTTATTATTTCAATTACCATCAATGGATTTGTCTATGCTTTAGTTGCTAAAAAGTGTTTTAGGTATGGTTCATCCATGTTAAACTAAGTGCCAGACTTTCTCATCTAGTGATTTGAAGAAAGCTTTCATCCTCACCTTCTAGTAGACATAATTCTCACCATTAAGTTACAGTGGTGAAGTCAGTGTTGACATGTTTCACAAGGAAAATAAATCTCACTCTAAATTGAGTGACCTTGCTCTAATAACACTTGAGAGTCATTTTTCTCTCTCTATATGTTAAGAGGCACTTTGCTAACACATTATAACCACTAACCAGTAACCAAATAAATATAATAAATATAAGTATGAACAACTTAAATGAACATGTTAGTTGATTATGAAGGAAAAACTGACACGACCAAAAGATTGATGTCTTCTCCCAAGTGCAAAAGTGTCGAAGTAATAAATAAGCTAGTAAGACCGAGGTCGAACCACTAGGAGGTTAATTGTATAAATTATAAACAATAATAATATAACAACAACAACAATAATAATAGTAATAATACTACTACTACTACTACTACTACTACTACTACTACTACTAATAATAATAATAATAATAATAATAATAATAATAATAATAATAGTGAAAATGAAAGTTTAAGAATGCTTATTAAATGAGTATATGAGCATAATTAAGTGATAACAATGTGAAAGTTTATAAACCTGAATATTTCAAGAAGTATTTTGATAGACCTTGTTATGAATATTGCAAATAAACATTGAAAAATATTTACTAAGTACGTCTCAAGAGTCAATAAAATTCCTCTTTATTCTACCATCTTAGTAACAACAACTTTGCAAATGGTTTATGAAATAAAAAACACTTTTAGTTCTTTTTTTTTAATATGAACTACTACCCTCTCTTTTAACCAAAATGAGATATTGTCCTCAATATTCTAAGGTAAAAAGATAAAGTATAAAAGACATCACTTAAAACAATGACTAGTGACAAACTTGACACACACTTAAACAAATATAAGAAACAACAAAACACATATATTATACTTTATTAATAAAACCAAAAGACATAAATTTTTACAAACTGAGACTAAAATCATAGTTATGATTGTGGCTCACACCTTCCCTTGATTTTACATTCAGTTTCCTCTTCACAGTGCATAGATCTTTCAAAAATTTAGTATAGAAAGGAACCTGTTT
The DNA here is from genome assembly GCF_000495115.2 of Populus euphratica. Classification (NCBI taxonomy): domain Eukaryota; kingdom Viridiplantae; phylum Streptophyta; class Magnoliopsida; order Malpighiales; family Salicaceae; genus Populus; species Populus euphratica. The sequence goes on along the minus strand of NW_011503879.1, from coordinate 5,827 downwards.
AATAGCATCCAACAAAGGTATATTGATTCTTACCTATTTGAAAGTTTCAAAGATTTCAGAGTTGTGATTGACTTTCCTTTGTTTGGTCATGACATGAGGAAATGGAAGTGTTGGCGGGGAATCAGTCTTTTCTTTGCAATTTTCAGGCTCAACCCTTTCCTTACCCTCAGATATTAACTCATCATCTTTCTTATAAGGTTCAAGAGAGGGTTTTTTAATAACCTTACCACTGCAAAGAGTAGTGACTGATTTGACTTGATCCATATGTTGGCTTTCAGAACTAATATTATCCCTTGGGATTTTGTTGTGGTTGAGATGGAAACTTACCTTTCTCTTGGAAACTGAGAGCACATGTCAATTTTACAAGAGTATCTTTAAAATCTGTCATGTTTTGAGCAAGTTGAGTATTAATTGTCTCTTACTTTTCAATGAATGCATGTAATGTTTCCTCAAGATTTCTTCTAAGAGGTGGAGCATAAGGAGGTGCATATCCATGAGAATTTTGGAAATTATGGTGTGCTTAAAACGGTGGTTGTGAAGTTTGTACATTGTTATTATCACTCTTCTAACTGAAATTTGGGTGATTTCTCCAACCAGGGTTGTATGTTTGTGAGTATGGGTTGTAGTTGGCCCTTTGGAAACTATTTAAAGCATGGGCTTGTTCATGGAGACATTCCTTAAAAGAAGGTAAGGTTGGACAATTATTGGTTGAGTGTTCATTTGTTTCACATATTTGACACACAATATTTTCAACAGATTTTAATTGACCACTTTTTTCAATTCTAGTGCCTCAACTTTTCTAGCTAAAGATGCAAACTTGGCTTGAAGGTCATGATCTTTCCTAACGTCGTACATACCTCCACTAGATGTATAAGGTTGAGTTTTACTCGGTGCCTCACAAGTACCCGCGGTGTCCTAATTTTGAGCATTTTCAGCTAACAAGTCTAAGTACTCCATTGCTTAATCAAGATCTTTATCTTCAAAAGTTTCATTGCACATCAATTCAACCATTTACCTATCTCTAGGTGTTAACCCTTCATAAAAATGTGAAACCAATCTCCATGTTTCAAAACCATGATGAGGGCAAGTACTAAGCAAGTCTCGATACCTATCCCAACATTGATAAAATATTTCTCCTGGTTTTTGAGTGAAAGTGGTGATTTGTCTTTTGAAAGAGTTTGTTCTATGAGATGGAAAAAACGTTTTTAAAAACTGTTGTTGCATTTCATCCCAAGCACGAATGGATCTTGGTCTTAAATTTTGTAGCCATGTTTTAGCTTTATCTTTTAATGAAAAAGGAAAAAGCTTTAATCTGATGGTGTTCATGCTACAATTTAAATTATTATATATGTTGCAGACCTCCTTAAATTCCCTTAAATGCAAGTATGGATTTTCCAATTCTAAGCCATGAAAAGAAGGTAAAAGTTGAATAATACCTGGCTTAAAATTAAAATGAAATGCATCGGGAGGAAAAACTATGCATGATGGTGCACTTGTTCTTGTGGGATTCATGTGATCTCTAAGTGTTCTAGCACAGTTATTCTCATTATTCTCATTATGAAGTGATTGATTATCTTCTTCGGCCATATTTTCTGAAAATGATGAGGATACCCTACAAAGTCTACCACTTGATGTACGTGGCCATACTCTCATGCACGTATAGGAATAGAATAAAAGGAAAAAGAAAACAAAAGAAGAAGAAACAAGAGAAAAGAAACAAAGTTATATACAAGAAAAGTGAAAAGAGAAAATAAAATAAATATTATAATTTATACAAAACTTACCTCCCCGGCAATGGCGCCAAAAACTTGACACGACTAAAAGATTAATGTCTTATCCCAAGTGCAGGAGTGTCAAAGTAATAAATAACCCGGTAAGACCGGGGTCGAACCATAGAGAGGTTAATTGTACAAATTATAAACAACAATTATAAACAACAATAATAGGAATAACAACAATAATAACAATAACAATAACAACAACAATAACAACAACAACAACAACTATAATAATAATAGTTGTAGTAGTAGAGTAGTATTAGTAGTAGTAGTAGTACTAATAATAGTAATAAAGAAAGAGAAGAAGAAGATGATGATGAGAACTTGGAGATAGAATATTAATGTAAGGATTAAACAATGATAATAACAAATGTCAAGGTTAGAGGTTCCACTAATGGTATGTCAAACAAGTATAGTATAAACTCTTATTATTCAATTGGAAACCACACACAAAGAAGGTTCCAATCAGATTATAGATTGTTAACATGATTACATTAATCATCTTATTCGATTAATGCTAATACTTGTAAATCTTGTCAAGCATTCATAATTATAACTTATGTTAAAAACAAATCAAGTTCCTTTCATAACTCAGGTGTTGGTTATACCATACAGTATGAGCTATGAAAGTTCCAAGCATTTGTTGTACCAAATGTTATACCACATAAATGAAGATTAGTCATTTAACAAGCAAAGTATTAAAGAGTGAACAAAATAACAAATACAAAACATGTTAGTATCAAACATTAAATTCCATATTAAGTTTACACTATACTTATTCTTACATCATTAGTGTAACCTTTTCACCTTGAAATAATAAACTTAGCTAGACATAATGAAAGAAAGAAAAATAAATAAACAAAATAAGAACCTAAATAAGATAAAAGTTAACTAAGTAAATAAAAGGAAATGAAAGGCATAACCTTGATATTAATGAAAGCAAAGCATAAACATTACAAAGAATACAAATAGAGAAAGCAAGAGCATAATCTTGATCTAGAAACCAAGATGCCTAAATGCATGGCAACTGCCTCCTTTTATAGGCCAAAATTGGGAACTATTGATTTGATGACTAATTGATAAGTGGGTGACCAACTCTTGACTTGGTGACAATCTTTATCTTCTCTTGTCTGCCCAAAACATCATTGATAATGTCAAAATTAGAGCCACTTGAAAACATAAAAGTTGTATGAATTTGTCTTAGCTTTCTTGTGTAAACAATTCAGCTTATTTGGACTTTTAGAACTCCAAATATGGGCCAAACACTGAACAGTGCTCGGGCTGGAAGATAGATTCAGACTTCTTTGTTATTGCTACCATTTGGACTTGAAAATGACCTTTTTAGATCTTGAGCTCCATATAAAAGTTGTAGGCCTATGTCTTACCTTTCCATCCATATAAAGTAGACCTAAATCTGAGATCTACAACTCTAGATATCACCCAATTACCAATCAGTGTTCCGGTTTGGACTGCATTGGCATCTCTTTTCTAAATTTGGCCATCTCTTTATCCTTTCAATTTCAGTTCTTAAATTCATCAATCAATCCTTTCATTTATGTGATAGGCCTGCATTTAAAATGAATAGTTACCATAAATTAAAGGTATCTTATATTATTAGATATATTATTATAAAACATGCTTTAGTTAAAGAGTTATTGATACTTCAAGTGCAAAATGATGACATAAAACCTTGATAAAAAATGCACTTTTAAGTACTAATCAGTACCGTTGTCCGTCATTTGACCGGGGTGAGAGAAACTAGCAAAAATCACTCAAAAAGAAACACAAAAACAATGTAAGAAAAACAAAATATTCAACCTTTATCTACAAGATCATTCAAACTAGTTGATTCATTTTCACTAGGAAAATTATCAAAGTAAGCTTTCAAACGATGTCCATTTTTCTTAAAAACATTGTCATTCATTGAATTCTCAACATCACAGGCCCCATAAGAATTGCTCCATCTTGATCTTAGCTCTCTAGGGAATGAATAGAGTTGAGAATTATAAAACAAAACTTTTTGACCAGTATCAACTTTTTGATAATTTTCACAAGTTTTGCAGAATGCATGTGTGTCCTTAAACATGGTGGGCCAATAAAATCCATTTCAAAAGATTTTTACAGCTGTCTTTTTTTACGAGAAATAACTTTCACATGCTTTAGAATGACAACATTTAATGACAACATTAATTTATGGTAAATGTTCATTTTAAATGCAGGCCTATCACATAAATGAAAGGATTGATTGATAAATTTAAGATTTGAAATTGAAAGGACAAAGAGATGGCCAAATTTAGAAAAACGATGTCGGTGCAATCCAAACCGGAACACTATTCGGTAATTGGATCATATCTGGAGCTGTAGATCTCAGATTTAGGTCTACTTTATATGGATGGAAAGGTAAGATATAGGCCTACAAATTTCATATAGAGCCCAAGACTTATAAATGCCATTTTCAAAGGTCTATGTTTTAAATAGTTTTTAAAGGTCCAACCATAACCCATACTCGCAAACATACAACCCTAGTTGGAGAAATCACCCAAATTTCAGTTGGAAGAGTGATAACAATAATGCACAAACTTCACAACCACCTCTTTATGCTCCACCTCTTAGAAGAAATCTTGAGAAAACATTACATGCATTCATTAAAAAGCAAGAGGCAATTAACACATAATTTGCTCAAAGCATGACAGATTTTAAAGATACTCTTGCAAAATTGACATTTGCTCTTAGTTTCCAAGAGAAAGGTAAGTTTCCATCTCAACCATAACAAAATCCCAATGGGCAATACAATGTAAATATAGGTAGTTCCGGAAGCTAACACATGGATCAAATTAAATCAGTTACTACTCTTCGCAGTGATAAGGTTATTGAAAAACCCACTCTTGAACCTTGTGAGAAATCTCTAAGGATAAAGAAGGGGTTGAATCTGAATATTGCAAAGAAAAGACTGATTCTCTGCTAGCACTTCCATTTCCTCATGTCATGACCAAACAAAAAAAAGTCAATCACAACTCTGAAATCTTTGAAATTTTCAAACAAGGATCAATATACCTTTACTAGATGCTTTTAAAAAGTCAATCACAATAATGCTTTGAAATATAAAAACTCTGGTTGTCCTACAATTTCTTGCTTTATTAGATAACATAAAATTAAAAGAGCCTTACTTGATCTTGGAGCTAGTGTGAATTTATTTCCATATTTAGTTTTTCAGAGTCTTAATCTAGGTGAGTTAAAACCAACTTCTGTAACTCTTTTACTTTCCGATAGATATGTAAAAGTGACTAGAGGAATAGTTGAAGATGTATTAGTACAAGTTGATAAATTCATTTATCATGTGGATTTTCTTGTCTTAGACGCATAACATGTTGAAGCATGTAATTCATTTCTTATTATTTCAGGACGTCCGTTTCTTGCAACTTTTAACACATTGATTAATTGTAGAAATGGACTAACGATGCTATAATTTGGAAACATGACATTGGAGATGAATATTTTCAATATTTACAAACAACCTAGAGATGATAATGATTTACAAGAAGTAGATCATATTGAAGAATTAGTTTATGATCACCTTGAATCTACTTTAAGTAAAATTGAGTTGGATGAATATAAAGATTTGCAAATGATTTATTATCAGGAATAAATCAAGGATAAAAAGGGTATATAAAATATTAATGCGGATGTTTTGTCAAGTGTGACAACAAATTCGACATCTAGCATCATACCAATCGATAATTACTTTCCTAACAAATCCTTTCAATCGATGATTACTTTCTTGATGAATCCTTACTTTCTCTTAGTCCAATGCCTTAGGATATTTGCCAGCTCATTGGAGTATCTAAGACAAAAAAAAGTTTGTGAGCGACGTGCAAAACTTCTATTGTGATGACCCTTACTCAAATATTATTATGATCAAATATTTTAAAAATTCATTCTTGACAATGAGGTAAGTATTGTCATTAAATTTTGTCATTCTGAAGCATATGAGAGTTATTTCTCATCAAAAAAGACAGTTGTAAAAATCTTTCAAAATGGATTTTATTAAC
>NW_011503894.1:6153-8087 GCF_000495115.2 Populus euphratica | reverse complement strand
CAAGTGTTCACCATCAAGTCAGAGCACGGGTTGAGTGAGGCCGGGTATGACAAGATTATTGAATGGGCAATAAGCATTTTACTTGAAGAGAACAGGCTGAAAGAGAACTTCTATGCTGGAAGTCCATGATGAAACCCCTTGTTTTAGGATACCAAAAAATTGACATGTGCCCTAACTTCTGCATGTTATACTACCTTTAAAATGCTGAGATGACCGAGTGCATGACATGTGGGCATTCCCGTTACAAACCTAGAACTAGCAAGGGAAAGACTCTAGTGGCATATAAAAAACTTAGATACTTTCCGATCATACCTAGACTGCAGAGGTTATTCATGTCACCAAGGACTGCTGAGCACATGACATGGCACCAAGCACACCATGCGGTTGATGGAGTAATGGTTTATCCTTCTGACGGCGAAGCGTGGAAATGCTTTAACAATGTTCATCCTCACTTTTCAGCTGAATCAAGGAATGTGCATCTTGGGTTATGTACAGACGGATTCAACCCTTTTGGGTCATTTGCTGCTCCTTATTCTTGTTGGCTGGTCATACTCACAATTTATAACTTGCCACTGGGAATGTGTATGAGGCTAGAGTTCATGTTTTTATCTATTGTCATACTCGGTCCAAGCAGCCCGGAGCGGAATATAGATGTTTGTCTTCGACCGTTGATTGATGAGTTGGCGTAGTTGTGGTCCTCTGGAGCTCTGACTTATGATATATTGAGAAAACAAAATTTCCTTATGAGGGCAGCTTTAATGTGGACTATCAATGATTTTCCAGCTTATGGAATGCCTTTCTAGTTGGAGCATGCATGGGAAACTTGTATGTCCATACTGCATGGAAAACAACAAGGCATTCAAGTTAGCAAATGGAGGTAAAGCTTTTTTTTTTTTACTATCGCCGTCACTTTTACCACTTAATCACAGGTATAGAAAAAATAGAAAAGATTTCTTTATTAGCAGAGTTGAAAAAGATGTTGCATCCCCGCGTCTTTCTGGTGAAGAATTGCATGATGTTTTCTCAGAGTACGGTGACAGTGTGTTTGGCCTTTAATCAGGTAAGCAAAAGTTTCCTGGTTTTGGTTTGACCCATAATTGGGTAAAGCGAAGTATCTTTTGAGAGCTTCCTTATTGGAAGACCAATCTGCTCCACCATAACCTTGACATCATGCACATAAAAAAGAACATGTTTGAGAACATTTTCAACACCGTCATGGATGTGAAGGAGAAAACAAAGGACAACATCAAGGCTAGATTGGATATAGCTTTATACTGTAACCGTAAAAATATAGAGTTGTTTTATGATGAGTCACGGGTCGCAAAACTAAGAGCAAGCTTCGTGTTAGAAAAAAATGCACAACTATTAGTCTACAAATGACTTAAAAGTTTGTGTTTTTCGGATAGACATGCATCGAACATATCATGGTTGGTTAATATAGAGGACTGCTAATTGTATAGAATGAAGAGTCATAACTACCACGTTTTATGCAAACACTCATCCTATTAGCTTTTTGTAATTTGTTGCCAAGGGGAATATGGGATGCACTCATGGAGATCAGTCATTTCTTTAGAGATATATGCTCCAGCAAGTTGAATATTGATCACATTAAGAGGCTTCAAACACATATCATCGAAACAATATGCAAACTTGAGATGATATTCCCTCCATCATTTTTTGACTCAATGGAGCATCTCCCTATACATCTACCGTTCAAGGTAAAAGCTGGAGGACCGGTCCAATATAGATGGATGTACCCATTCAAACGGTTAGATATTACAGTTGCAATGTAATTCATATATAAAAGTATTTTATATGTTTTGCTTAATTGAAAATACTTGATTAATATTTCAATGCAGGTACTTGTTTAATCTAAAAAAAAAGGTTAAGAACAAGGTGCATGTTGAGGCTTCAATATGTGAGGCTTATATTGT
>NW_011503894.1:5369-6143 GCF_000495115.2 Populus euphratica | reverse complement strand
TGAGGCCTATATTGTTGAGGAGATCTCAACATTTATCTCGTACTATTTCGAACCTCATCTGAGAACGAGAATCAATTGCGTTCCCCAGCATGATGCTGGCGGTGAAGTGCCTTCCAGTGGAAACTTGTCAATATTCTCTAATACTAGACAACCCACACCAAAAAATGTCGTAAGAGGAAGATATTTGTTGGAAATAGAGTTCAAACAAGCACGCAACTATGTTCTATTTAACTGTGATGAGCTGAGACCTTTTATTCAGTAAGTATATACTAATTAAACTTTGTTAGTATTATACTATTAATTATATATTGTAATATCATATACTCATTATCACTTACAGGCAACATCGAAAATATTTGCTCTCCAATAACTCACAGCTGACCGAATCCTAGATCTTTCAATTACAAGATGAGCAGTTTGCCACGTGGTTCAGAACACATATAAGTATTATCACAAACTCATTCTAACTTGCAAAATTACTGTACGTCTGCATGTCATTACGAGATTCTTGTTATTTACTGTTTATTGATGTACATTACATACAAGGTTTATCAAATGGGAAGGAGTGCACTTAAGTCTTTGTCTTCACCAAGCCGGAGGCCTGAAAGAAAATGTAAGTGCTACAACGAGTATTTTATCAATGGATATGTTTTCCATACTAAAGAATACAGACAAGGAAGAAAGACATACAACAATGGTGTTTGTGTTAGGGGATCCACTAGTAGTGAGTTAGAAGTTGACTACTATGGTAGATTAGAAGAGGTCGTCGAACTG
>NW_011503894.1:0-3793 GCF_000495115.2 Populus euphratica | reverse complement strand
TCCTTTTTAGTCGTATAACCACCAGCCTTCTCCAGGATCTCCTCCTCCTCCTCCAGCTCCACCTTTATATTAATTTGTAATAAATATTATTTACCTTTAAAACTTCATTTAATATTTTTTTTGAAATATATTCAGTTTGTAATGAATATTATTTAACTTTGTTTTTTTATGATTAATATAAATTTTATTTGCATAATTGGTTTGTATTACAATTAATTTATATAGTTTTATATTATATATCCTAAATAATTTTAAAAAAAAAATTTAGAAAAAAACACTTACCAAGGATTTTACCGACGGATTCATTCGGTCGGTAGTTTAAACACTTACCGACTGATTTATCGATGGAATTACTCCGTCGTCATTTAACACTAGCTGCAACACTTACCGATGAATTTATAGATGGATATATTCAGTCGGTATTTCATACACTCACCGACAGCTTTACTGACGGTTAGTGTCTGTCGGTAAATCACGATATTACCGATGGAATACAAATCCGTTGATATATTTCAAGCGAGAATCTTTTTTTTTTTGTGTGCAAATTTTGTCTGTCAAACCATCAGCAAATGATTTTATTTGTTTTGCCAATCGATATAGCGATGAAATGTTGAATCACCGACAAAAGGAAACCCAACGGACATAATCTGTCGGTGATGACATTGGTAAAAATCACCGATGAACTTCTAACCACACACCGATGAAATTTATCCATCGGTAAAACTATGAAATCTTGTAGTGTTTCTTTATGAGAATAAATCATTTGCAAATCTTCAAATTCATCCAACTTAATTTTACTCAAAGTAGATTCAAATTGATCATAAACTAATTCCTCAATGAAATCTAGTTCTTGTAAATCATTATCATTTCAAAGTTGCTTGTAAATATTTAAAATATTCATCTCCAATGTCATGTTTCCAAATGATAGCTTCATCAGTCCATTCCTACAGTTAATCCATGCATTAGAAGTTGTAAGAAAAAGATGTCCTAAAATAACAGGAAATGAATTACATACTTCAACAGGTTGTGTGTCTAAGATAATAAAATTCACAGGATAAATGAATTTATCAACTTGAACTAACACATCTTTAACTATTCCTCTAGGCACTTTTACAGATCTATCAGCAAGTAAGAGAGTTATAGAAGTTGGTTTTAACTCACCTAAATTTAGACTTTAAAAAATTAAATATGGAAATAGATTCACACTAACTTCAAGATCAAATAAAGCTTTTTTCATTTTATGTTCTCTAATAAAGAAAGAAATTGTAGGACAACTAGAGTTTTCATATTTCAAAGATTTATTGTTCTGAAGAATAACATTTACTTGTTTAGCTAAAAAGGCTTTTTTTTTTCACATTCAGTTTTCTCTTCATAGTGTACAGATCTTTCAAAAATTTAGCAAAGGAACATACCTGTTTAATAGCATCTAGCAAAGGTATATTGATCCTTACATGTTTGGAAGTCTCAAATATTTTAGAGTTATGATTAACTTTCCTTTGTTTGGTCATGATACGAGGAAATAGAAGTACTTGCAAGGAATCAATCTTTTATTTGCAATGTTCAGGTTCAACCCCTTCCTTACCATTAGAGATTAACTCATCATCTTTCTCATAAGGTTTAAGAGTAGGTTTTTCAATAACCTTACCACCACAAAAAGTGGTAACTGATTTGACTTGATCCATCTATTGGCTTCCAGAACTACTTGTATTTGCATTGTATTGTCCCTTGAAATTTTACTGTGTTTGAGATAGAAACTTACCTTTCTCTTGAAAACTGAAAGCAGATGATAATTTTGCTAGAGTATCGTTAAAATTAGTCATGTTTTGAGCAAGTTGAATATTGATTGTCTCTTGCTTGTCAATGAATGCATGTAATGTTTACTTAAGATTTTTTCGAGGTTGAGCATAAGGAGGTGCATTTCCATGATAATTTTAGAAATTATGATGTGCTTGAAATGATGGTTTTGAAGTTTGTGTATTATTATTATCACTCTTCCAACTAAAATTTGGGTGATTTCTCCAACTAGGGTTGTATGTTTGCGAATATGGTTTATAATTCGGCCTTGAAAACTATTTAAAGTATGAGCTTGTTCATTAAGGCATTCCCTAAAAGAAGACAAAGTTGGATAGTCATTGGTTGAGTGTTCGTTGGTTTCAAAGATTTGACACATAATGCCTTGAACAGATTTAATTGACCACTCCTTTTTTTAATTATAGTGTCTTGACTTTTCTAGCTAAAAATATAAACCTAACTTGGAGATCATGATCTTCTCTAAGGTTGTATATACCTCCACTAGATGTATGAGGTTGAGTTTTACCCAGTATCTCATAAGTACCTGTGGTGTCCCAATTTTGAGTATTTTCAGCTAACAAGTCTGGGTACTCTATTGCTTCATCAGGGTCTTTATCTTTAAAAGTTTCATTGCACATCAATTCCACCATTTGCCTATCTTTAAGTGTCAACCCTTTATAAAAATATAAATCCAATCTCCATGTTTCAAAACTATGATGAGGGCAAGTATTAAGCAAGTCTTGATACCTATCCCAACATTAGTAAAATATTTCTTTTGGTTTTTGAGTGAAAGTAGTGATTTGTCTTTTAAAAATGTTTGTTCTATGAGAATGGGAAAACTTCTTTAAAAACTATTGTTACATTTCATTTCAAGCACGAATGGATCCTAGTCTCAAATTTTATAGCCATGTTTTAGCTTAATCTTTTAATGAAAAAGGAAAAATCTTTAATATGATTGTGTTAATTCTATAATTTAAGTCATTATAGATGTTACAGACCTCCTCAAATTCTCTTAAATGCAAGTATGGATTTTCTAAATCTAGGCCATGAAAAGAAGGTGTCGTTACACGACGTCGGGCGACGGCTCCACTCTTTTTTGTTTGTTTTAACAAAAAGAATAAATAGTTTTTTTTTTCTTGATTGGGGGAAACAAAGATTTTATTGGAGTCACCATCTAGTAATTTGAGGGCACTAGAAATCCAAAATTAGACACTGGTCCTAGATATTCAGGTACTGGGTTAGTTATGATTAAGGGAAGGTAAACACCACCCTTAAAACATCCTTTCAGAGAAAGGTTACCTTTACTTGTGTGTTTTTTTTATTTGATTCAAATGCTATTATATTTTGAGCTTATTTTCAATTTTTTTAAGATGGTTAACATCGGTCCCTGAAAATAGGAGACACGTTAAAAATGACATCAGTCCCTAAAACTAGGAGACTTTATCTAAAATATCGACATTTGTCCCTAAAAAGGAGAGTTACGTTTGATTTACCAAAAGAAATAATAATGGACATAATCCATATTTGGTATTTAAATTTTTGACATTTGTCCTTTTTTGTAAATAAAAGAGACATGTCGACAAATAATATTTATTTTATAAAACAAAAATTATTTTGATATTGTTGAGAAATGGGTATATCCATTCTTGATAATCGGATTTTGACCCATGAACAGTGATATGATAAAATAGGTGTTGGACTCGCGTCGTTATTTATTTTAAATTTGTTTTTGTTTTTTTTACATGCAAAAAATTTACAAGTATTTATATATAAAAATATCAAAAATACCATAAAAAGTCATAAAAAATTACCTGAGTGCCACTGTATAGGTAAAAGACTGAAATACCCTTGGATTTCTCTGAATTTTACAAAAATACCACTGGCAGCGCGTGTGGCTCACGCGCAGCTACTGTTGGTGGCGGCAAAATTTTCTGGTGAGATTCCGGCCCTCAGATGGTTGATTCTGGTAGATTTGAGGACGAGGATTCTGATGGTGGTGGTC
>NW_011503871.1:5724-8203 GCF_000495115.2 Populus euphratica | reverse complement strand
TTGTTAACAATTTTATCATTATTTTCTATTTTTTTAACAATTTTCATTTTTTAAAATCACTACTTTTATATTTTTCAAAATAATTTTTGCATTTCTGTTTTTATTAACACCACTTCTTTATGATTATTTTTTTGACTTATTTAGCCCTTTTTAAATAAAAATTATTTTTTAATTATATAGAGCATGTTTAATTTTTTTATGAGGTTAGTGTGATTTATCTATAATTTTTTTAATATATATATATATATATATATATATTATAGATTGAATATATTTTTTAAAATTAAAATATTTATTTTTTAACAAAATTTTTAATTTGCACAACCTTGAACAAAATTTTTTCTTTTTATTTTATTTAATAAATTTTATGAGTGTTGATTTATGTAACATATTAATTTTTATAAATAAATTTATTAAATACAATTGGGTAAATAATCCGTATTATGATATTAAATATTTTACACTATATTTATCTTTTAATTTTTTTAATTTTTTTTAATAATTGTTAATAATTTTTTTATTTACATAAATAATTATTTTTTTATTTAATTAAATATTTACATGGAACTTTTGATTTATACTTTAAAGGTTTTTTTTTTAAAAATAACTTTTACACCCGGTGTTTTTTTAAAAGAAAAATTTAAGGCTTGCTGTGTTGTGCAGGTATATATATATATATACAGGCGTGGCGTTCTGGATTGGTGAGATTTGTGGTTCTCAGTGCCCGAAAGTTGAAGGATCGTGGTGGCATTTTAATTTTTTTTTTTTTTAAGTAGCTTATGATATTTTTTTAATAAATAAGTACAATTAAAAAATATAAATAAAATAGCATATAATGAGTTATGTTATTTAAATATAATAGTGTGACTTATTGAAATATAAACAAAATTATACTCTTTTTTTCAATATTTTTTTATTTTTTGATCAATTCTTTATCATAAATTTCATTCCAAAATTTTTAGTTATTAAAATAACAAACGTCATTTTATTTATAATTTTTTATAATTATTAATTAACCTACTCAGTTAAAAATTCTTATTAAAATTTAAATTGGCCACAACTAACCTACTAAGAGATTTTATTAAAATTTAAATTGTTATCATAATTATTAATGGAACTACTAAGTTAAAAAAAAAAGAATTAAATTGACTAAAACTAACCATTTTCATTAATAATTATTGAGAACAAAATAGCATCTATAAATCAATTATTTTGATTTGTAAAGGATAAATATTACTTTAAATTTTAAATTAAACTAAAAATACAATATTTCAATTGGTTACGATGCTCCTAATAACATAATAATAATGTATTAATTTATTGTTTAAATTAATCCATGTGGTTGTGATGTTCTTAACAATACAATCATCAATATGTCATTTCTCTAATTATTTTTTGGAAAATTACCCCTAGCATATAGTTTATTCAAAATTGTATTGGCTATTAAATTTAAAAAAATTATAGTTGCATTGCATGTATAATAGTTGAAATCTTATACTTGACATGTCCAAAAAAATTAATAAAAATTATATAATTATTTACATGTTTACTATTATTTTTATTTAATAAGTAAAAAGTGTTTATATTAAATATTACAAATTTCTCATTAATTAAAAAAACATAGTCATCTTGTTTCACCCATCTTGTTCCTCTAAATACCAAACCTAACCGCCACCTTTTCTTTCCTTTAATCCCTCATCAGCCACTCTCTCCAACCATAAACCCATATCCTCATCAAACCAACAATCCAGCAGAAATTCATAGCCACCACCTTCACCGAACTTCAAATAATCCAGGCGCACCCCACCACCAAGCGACCCAGGTCCCGGTGTCTGTCCTGCATTGACCTTATTAAACCAAATCATTCCAAAAGTGGAAGTTCTGGTGATGAACAATTAACTGCTGTACCAAAATTCCTTGAAGCAAAAGGTGAAAACTTGACGGATTCCAGAGAAATTCACAAAATCTATTAGCATGCCTGTCCTGCATTGATCTTATTATCAACCTCCTGGGCCAGCAATGAACTTGGAGACTGCTTTTCATTAACTACAGTGGTAGAGATTTCATAATTAATAGAGCTGAACTTATAAAGCAAGCATGCAAACCAGGCAAAGTCATTGAACAAAAGACAGGACAAAACACAGTAATTACCATCTCCACTGTAATCAGGGTCCTTTCTACAGCAAAACAATTTTGGCTTTCTGGCAGGAGATTCCTGATTTTCACTCCCAGGAACAGATTTATCATCATTCTTCGCACCTGGTGCTTTACTGCACCGATCTTTTTCCCTGCTATTTTCCAAGTTACCATATCATTATGAAAAGAAAGACAAAATGATAATTGAAGAGAGAGAAATTGTGTTTGGAGGAAAGAAAATTTCGTATTTGTCTTTTATTTGAGTTTACGTTAACCCGGAATGCAAGTTATAATTTTTTAAACCTTGATACCGAATTATAGATATCAAAAGTATTTTTTTTTT
>NW_011503871.1:905-5172 GCF_000495115.2 Populus euphratica | reverse complement strand
GCGCAACAACAAAAACTGAATTTTTTGTTACGTCATCAAGCGATCTCCTTCTAATTTTTTGAATAAAACACAATTAAAAATAAAAATAAAAACTGAATTTTTTTAACTTGGTCGGATCCCGCAAAAACATAATTGAAATTGCGATCAAATTCCGCAAATGCTAAGTCATCATGCGATATCCTTCTAATTTATATAGTGTTCTTAAATAATATTAAATACTAGTTTTTTGAGTAAAATATAATTTTAAAAAAAAAGTTACAGGGTTAGATTGCGTAAACAATGCCAAGTGATCAACACTCTTCACTCTTGAAAGGCATTGTTCACTTCAAGAGTGCACAGTGTGAATTAATTCACCTGATCACTAAACGCGGCAGCGTGAGAAGTAATTGAGAGTTGTTTCTCACAAACTAGCGGTTTTAATAGGCCCCTCATAGATAGTATTTTATGCTTTATTGTTACTAAATATATTGTTTACACGGTTTGCTTGAAAAGTAGCTGCATCCACATAAACAAATAGCCTTATAGTAGATTGTGGTGTGGTGATTCAAAAGCAGTTGAGTGATTGCCCTTAAAGATCACAATTTCATTGATTCGATACCCATTACATTAAAAAAGAACAAAAAAAACATTTTGTGGTTTTATGGCATCATTGTTCACATATAAATTTTTACTATGAATTGTAATAATGCCATATTTTTTTGTCACTCAATTCTTTCTACTCTTAAATTTTATCATTTCAAATTACTTGATAGCTTACTTTAATTGACTCTAGGCAAAGTTCTCGCAATTTTGAAGAAAAAATATATGCTTAGTTGATACTTGATTTGATAAAATTAAATTAAATTTTATTGATTTGAAATAATTTAAGTAATGAGAATTGAATTTGAATTAGACAAATATTCAACTCTTTTTTCTTAAAAGAATCGGAGACTAAATTACAAAAACATAGAAAAGATTAACCTTTTTTTTTATCAATTAATTTTTTTTTCAACCGGAGCCTTTAACATTGAATTTTATTTAGGATTGAACTTATCAATGTTTCTTGATCACCTAGTGACTATGCACACGCTAATGTACATCATCATGCTCAGACATAGCGTGTGACAACATATGGTATTAGAATGTTGCCTTCCTTAGTGGCTTTGAAAGCTTCTTAACAAGCCCCTCTTAGTTGTGCAACATGTGCACATAATGGTGGCGCATGGAGTCTTGCCCTTTTCTTTTCTTCTCTTCTTAATTTTCGCATATATTCTCTAAAAATAATATCAATGTGTTATGTCAAATTCAATCCTTGTTTTTTTTGTTTTAATTTTTTTTTCTCAATTACATTCTTTAATATTAAATTGATTATTAATTGAAAAAATGATTATTAATTGGACTTCGTGATGACAATCTCTTATTAATAATCCAAATTAAAGTTTGGAAAGTTAGTCTAGATTGTCTTTTAGTCTCTCTTAGGTTCTTTTTTAAATTTTTTATTTTATTTTATCCTTCAACATTGTTTTTATTAGAAATTTATTTTTATAATTTATTTTTATTCTATAAAATTATCTTGATCTCATTATATGAGTCATGAGTTCGATAAATTACCCAGATTAATCCGATTTTTTTTTTCATCATTTTTTTAAATTGATTTTTCTTTTTAATTTTATGTATTGAGTTGGCTTGAAAATTAAACTTTATAATTTTTTCCAAATTGCTTTTCACTTAGTTATTTATGAACTAAATTTTACTTGATAAATAACAAAAAATCTTTTCTTTGATTTTGTTCATATATATAATTAGTTATTCTTACAATATTATGTTACAATCCTCGTAAAAACCAATATACGCTTCTGACTTTAAATTTTTAATTTATAATAATGGTATCAATTAAGAACACATAAACACGCTACCTAAAAAGAGAAATCTTTGATAGAATCGTCATTCTATCGCACGTCACCCGCGCGACGCCGGTTGGCTAATTTTCATTCGCTGGTTTATTCTTGAGAAATCGCTACCTAGTATTTGATTAAAGGCTACTAGAAAACCTGAATGTACTGGTCTTTACCAGAGATTTACAAGTACAGGACAGGTTATGACTAGAAAATCTATTAGCACCTCTAGCACACCCAACCTTAGGTAAACTGATTTGTGGTTTTTCTTTTTTGCATTAAAGAAGTTTTTAAAATTTTTATCTTTTTATCGAATACTAGGAATGTCTTACATATAAGTTCATAATCTTTAACCGTGAGCAAATCAAAACATTAAATTCTTCTTTTGTCTTTGCCGGCTTTATCATGAAAAAACATCCATAAAAAAAATATACAAACACATTCACTTTTATTATGTTTTTTTTTTTTACATCCATATTTGCAAGCTACAAATTATAAAAATTCAAAACTAAACAAAACAGTACATTAAACAATTTAAAATTCACAAAATAAACCCCCCAAAATTCAGTGCAGTGCTGGGAAGACTTATGGATCTTCAGGAACAGTGGTGATGCTTCTTCCCCACGTGCCACGACCACTAGTGGCGCCTGGGTTCAAGCGCCGCAGCAGACAACTCCCGAGAAGCGGGTGGATCTGGCCCGGCTTCCTCCTTTCTTACTTCCCTCGCCGATGGTGACAAGTAACGTCACTTGCGAAGCAAAAGGAACGCAACAAACAAATGATTTTGTTCGGTTTTAGATCTGTTCAAAGTCTTCTGTTCTCTTTTCCTCCCAGTTCGGTTTTTCCTTCTGCCGATGGCAGATATGGTTGTTGCTTTCATCTAAGGCCGCTACAGCTGCAGTGGAGATGGGAGGTGGTTGCCCTTATGTATGTGTTGAAAACTTTTATTTATAGGTAAAAATATTATTAGGTCCCCAAACTTGGACACTTACTTCTTTCTTTTTTGGTAAATTTGACTTTGCTTATTTTTTTTATTTTTCTTATCAACATCAACTTGAATGAGAAAAATCATTGATTTTAAAAAATAACACGTGAAAAGACAAATGCGATCAAAAGACCTTTGAAAATTTAAAGATTTAAATTCTTTTGAGACAATACTGAAAATGTTAAAAATAATGTAAATATATTAAAAACATATTTTTTTAGATTTTCATTGTTTTTTTATATTTTTGAATTTTTTAAAAATTTTATTAAAAAGATGTGCAAAAAATTAAAGCAGCAACAGATTGCCCAAGATAATGAGATTATTTTCTTTTTCTTTTCTATACAAAGCTTCCTATACAAAACATTGAAAAGTTTTTTAATATAATTTTATCAAAGCTTTGTGCAATAAAGAGGAGGCACATGTTGCTGCTTAATTTTTTATCTATTTTTTTTATAAAATTTTTGAAAAATCTAAAAATAACAAAAATCCAAAAAAAAATATGTTTTCAACATATTTACATCGTTTTTAGCTTTTTCAGCATCATCTCGAAAAAATTTAAATTTTCTAAGGTTTTTTTTTAACGCGTTTGACTTTTCATATGCTATTTTTAAAATCAATAATTTTTCTCATTCGATTCGATGTTGATAAAAAAATCTAGAAAAATAAAAAAAAAATTTACAAAAAAAAAGTTGAGGAACCAAGTTTGGAGACCTAACAATATTTTTGCCTATAAATAGAAGTTTCCACCATATAATAAGGGGGATAATTTTGCACATTTGAAGTGAACACGAAAAACCCTAACCCTAAAAACTCATCTCTCACCTCAAGCATTCCCTTCCTACATATGATTGAAACCGTTAACCCCATAGTTGTCCCTATCTTCAAACCAACCAAGGTAGCCCCTCACTTTTTTCCTTCCAGCCCGCAGCCAACAAATTTTCCCGCTTCAACCGGCCACAGATTCAACTCCACTTCCAACCAAAATCACCGACCGAACCAAATCCCCCTTAATTCAGCCTCCAATAGCAGTGGTCGACACCAACCCAAAATCAAACCAAACACAACAGCACGTGGGTGTTATGATTTTGCTGTTTGTGCAGGTCACTGCCGACAAAGAAAAGAAACCAAAAGGAAGTTGTTGGCAATCTCCCTTGTTGCTTGTCTTTTGTAGCAACGCGTGGGTTCACGCGTCGCTCATGGGGTGGCGCGTGGAGAGAACGCACCACCACATTTCCTGCAACCTTAAAGGGCTTTCCGGCACTGTTCTGAATTTTTTTAGGGTTTATTTTGTAAATTCCAAATTGTTTGATGTAATGTTTGTTTAGTTTTTTCTTGTAATTTTTATAATTTATAGCCTGCAAATGGATGTAAAAAAAAGGGGAAAAAAGAAATATATAGTGAAAGAGTG
>NW_011503871.1:0-876 GCF_000495115.2 Populus euphratica | reverse complement strand
GTATTTTTTTTATGGATGTTTTTCTGTAATAAAATTACAAAGAATAAAGAAGAATTTAATGTTTTGAATTGCTTACGGTAAAAGATTATGAAATTACACGTAAGTCATATTTCTAATATCCGATGAAAAAATAATTTTTAAAACTTATTTATCACATCAAATCACAAAGCAGTTTACCTTAGGTAGGGTGCTCGTACCTTATCTAGCCACAACTAATTCATTACCCTTGAATCTCTGACAAGACCAGTACGGTCAGTTTTCCCACTAATCCTTCAATGAAATACTATGTGGCAACTTTCAAAGAACCAAATAAAACAAAAATCACCAATTGACACGGGGTAGGGATGTACGGCAAAATAGCAACTCCACCTGGGAAGGTACTGTTTCTGACAATATTGGACTATGCTTTGTGTATTTGATGTGCTTTAAGTTTTTACAATTTTATCTTTTTGTTTCTTGCATTTTATAGAATTATCTCATGCATCACATATTTTAATTTTTAAAAGCACACACAAGCTTCTAAGTTAGGTGGAGAACCAACGATCTGTCCTATAACTATTGATCAGGATTCAGATGCATGAAACACCCAACTCATATCTGAATTCCTGCTTGGTAATGGTTGGTATACGTGCTTTAACTATTTCTCATAATGCCCCTGCATTGTATTTATAAAGATCGTCACTGGCAGATATGAGACCCTTTTAAGCCCAGGTAAAAAACCTACTCATGTTCACAAAATAAATAGAAGTCCTTAAGTTGTATGTGCTATCTTTATTTAAAACTCTTCTTGAAGCATCTTGAACTTAAGACTTGTGGAAGACAAAATAACCATCACTCAAAAAATTTTCATTATAAAGTTTGAGCAAGAATCAAGAT
>NW_011503876.1:0-8189 GCF_000495115.2 Populus euphratica | reverse complement strand
ACTCTTCCAAGCAGATTTCTAAAATGTTTTCTATTCTCTCGACTGTAGGCAATAGTTGTTAAATCTGATCATTTAGATGAGTTGATTCAGTTAATCCAGTATTTAATTTGAGTTGTATTCTAAATAAATCTTATTTGATAGTTAATTATATGTAATTCAGTTGATTTGTTTTTATTTATTAAAAAAACATTGTTTTAATTAAAAAAGCTAAAAAGTATCATCTTGATTGATTTAGATTAACTCGATTAACCGAATGATTTAAATTGATAAATACCAAATTTAGAGGAAAAACAATGTTTAAGCTTGATTATATGATAAAATGAACATTTTGTTATAAATTATATGTTATTTATCTTTTTTTTTTGTTATAACTCGATGATTAATGATTGATGATCCTACATTAGAACTCTGAATTAAGATTTTATTAACAACAAGATTAAAGAAAAATAATCATGTAATCTTTTTTATTCTACTAAACCACATGGTCTGTTAGGTATTGGTTTGAAATGAAACATTTTTTAGGCTTTATTTGTTTACAAGAAAACACTTTCATAAAATTATTTTCTTCACTTTTCTATGTTTAGTAAACTTATGAAAAGTTAATTAAAGGAAAATTTAAACTTTTATATCAGGAAAGTGTTTTCCTTTTCTTATCTTTGGAAAACACTTTTCTTTCTTTACAAAATACATAATTTACTCTAAAAAAACACTTTCTTGTGGCTGGTGCAAATCCCCCCCTTTCAAAACCTCTTTACTAGGAACAAAATCATCATAATTTTCTTTTTTTTTTCTTTGTTATTTGTAACAATCTCCATTGAAGCATATTGAAGCCTCTTATTTCAAATAACTCCTTTTCCTTAAATGTCTTCTATTATTTGCCTTATGTTTTTCTCTTTTTTGATTGGATTTGTAGCTATGATTATGATATAAATCTTGTGAACTTGTTAATTTGCTTTGTTTTTCATGTTTTGTTTGATTTTTGTAAAAAAACACAACAATCCCATGCTCTATTTTGTTTAGGATTATATGATTGGCTATAAGAGTTGGTTTAAGTTTTTCAAATCATTTTAATTCGAGTTGATCTCTGCACTCCTTTTACATTATGTCCTGATGATTTCCTTTTCTAGCATGTCTCTATTCTTATATTTTCCACAATTCGTGTCTCTCACCATGTACTCTCTCTGCTCCCATGTCCTACCTTGCTTTGGCATAATAATTATGGTGTCGTTCGTGGAAGGAAATGTTTGTTTTTGGTGGGTTTTGGCTTATTTTTGCCTTTTATGCTTTACTTTCTCTTATTAATTTTTTTGAGTCTCATTAATTTACCTAACAACAAAGCTCTTCTTTTTCATGTTCATTTATACGTTTATGTTTGTTTAAATGGACAAGTATGAGTTTTCCATGTCTTTTCTTTCAATCCATATTTTGTTTTTCTTTAAATTTTTCTTCAGAGCTTGCTTTCAATTCCACTCAATCTTTTCCTCTTCCTCTCCTTCTTTTTTAATTGCTTCTCTTTTAGTAGAACCTGACCCACCTGATGATCTCTCCTTGCATCACCACCTTCTTTCCATCCTCTCCCATCCTAAATGGAAAAAAACACCCTTATTTCTAAAAGCTAATCCCAAATCTGACCCCTTCCCATGTTTCCTCCATGTTTCCTCCCTTTTTAACAGCCACCCTGATCTTAAACCCAATATTGCCTTTTAATTCTTCAACTCCTTACCTTTATAAAACCCAGCTTTAAACACGTTGTCAAATCCCATTATTTTTTGGTGTGACAATTGCTGATAGCTTCTTGGCGACATTTTGGACACTCCTGAAGTGCGCAGCGTGAGATGCTACCTTGAGCTCTTCTTCCTTTTCTCTTTCACTTTCCAAAAAATTTTGATTCTTGATAATTTATTTGGTGTTGGTGAGAAAATTTGCATTTCCATAATTAAAGCTTGCATCTCTATTGATGATATGCATTTTCTGTTAGGTATTTTTAGGCAATTGAATAAAGATGACAACAATATTAAGTTTAAGTAAAGGTTTTGTGAGAAAAATATATATTCGTACCATGAAGAATAAGGATTGAGAATTTATAAAATAATCCACTTTAAGGCCTCGTTTGTTTAAGGGATCATATATCATTGTTATAACTATTATATATTGTCAGCTCCTTTTATTTCTAACCTTTTAATTTATAACGTATGTTAGTTTGAGCATAATTTCTTGTATTGATTGTGTAAGTATTTGATATGCTTTTTTAATTTTCTTAAATTTTTATGTTTTATTATAAAAAAACTTCACTTTCTTGTTATAAATAGTATGATTATTCATGCAGCATGTATGAGAATAACAAGGGTAGCTATTATTGAATAAGAAAGAAATATAATTTATATACCAAGAGATTCTATATTGATAGCATTTTGAATTGAGGTGATAGACATTGCGTTGAATAAATACGTATGAAACTAGTTATATTATATAATTTGTGTGATGTTCTCAAAAGTCGTAACCTATTACGAACAACTCAAAATGTGTCTATTAGCAAGTACTTATGTTTTTACAAATTAGAGGTCAAAACCAAAAATTCCATTTTAATAGTGGTATATACTATACATCTGTTGAAACTATTAATCATTATTTTAAAATTATATTAAAAGTAGTTCTTAAATTATACATACACTTTATTAAAAACTCAAGAGATACAGTTCTCACAGAAATAATGAATAATTGCAGATTCTATCTTTATTTTAAGGTATGAGAAAAATATCAATATTTTTATACATTAATTAATTACATGTAGAAGAAAAGGTTATAAATTATTTTTTCATGTTTATATAGGGTTGTGTGAGAGCAATTGATGTTACCCATGTTCCTGTATATATTCCTATTAAGATTCAAGGAAAGTTTCGAGGTAAAAAAGAAAAACAATTGTAACTTTTGATTTGAAGTTCATATATGTTTTAGCTATCTGGGAATGAAGTGCACATGATTTACGGGTTTTACATGATACATTATCAAGATCTAGTGGTGTAAAAATTCTAGAAGGTATATAATAAAGTGTTTGTTAAATGCAATAAACATATAAAATGTCTAATTAGATAAAGATAGTACTAGTTTTTTTTTTTTTAATTTGTAGGGAAATATTATCTTGGTGATGCTGATTACGGTATTCGAAAAGGAATCATTTTTTATTTTCATGGAGTTTGATATCACTTGAATGAGTTTACAGAACATTCATCAAAAAATAAAAATGACTTATTTAATCTTCGACACTCTTTATTGAGAACCGTTATTGAGTGAGGGTTTGATATTTTGAAGAGTGGTTTTAGATCAATTGATGGAAAATATTTTTGGTCTTATGAAACATAAGTAGATGTTATGCTTGCATGTTATATTATTCATAATCACAAAATAAGAGTTGATCCTTGTAACTTTTTTATGGAAGAAAAATGTTTGGAAAGTAAACCAATTAGACGAATATTCAACTTAAGTCAATAGGAGGAGAGGGAAAAGAATAGGGAGTGGATAACAAAAAGAGAAATGATTGTATCAACTATGTGAAATGATTATCAAAGAAACTAGTAATTGAGTGTTAATTATATGTGTTTGTTTTTATTATGTCTTTCTTCAGTTTGTATTATCATTGTTATATATTTGGATTGCTTGTTGACTTTATTATAATTTCTTATATATTTTATGTATTCTTTTTTAAATATTAATTGTAGTTTTTGTATAAAATTTATTAGATCTAAATATTATATGATTTTATTTTGTATAAATTTGTAATTTTGTTTTTGTAGAAATGAGTACTATACAAAATGAAAAATGTAAGGGTAAGCACTCCACATAGTTTAAGTCTATATCTTACATGTTACTTGAGATGTTAGCCGAGGAGGCACTTAAAGGAAATAAGTCTTTTTTCACTTTTAAAGTAGAATTTTTTGTTAAGGTGGCTACATAAATTAGCTAAAAGTTCAACATGCAATGCGAGCCTAAGCATGTGAACAATTATCTCAAAACCGTGAAAAAAGAATTGGGAATAATAGTCACACTTAAAAAAAAAGTAGTATTGGTTGGGATGATTGTTTGAAGATGATTACAATTTCAAAAGATGTATAATGAATAAATAAAGGTATGATAAATATTATACTCTTTTTAATTTTTATATTTACGTTTGTTTTCAAAATTTTATATAAGAAACTAAAAAATTACATATTCTAAACTTTATGAATAGGCACATCCCAGTCATGATAAATATCTCAACAAAAAAACTTGACATATATAAGGGAATGATAATTGTTGTTGGGAAAGACATAACAACTGACAATTATGTCAAATCATATGCTGATATTAACCTGAAAGAGAACATTGAAATGCAATCGATTTCAATTGAAAATGAAGGGGAATATGAAGAAACTTTAAAAAAAAAAAGAGACATCTTCCTCTAGTGCATAAAAGAGGCAACATAGGAAGAGAAATCACATGTATAAAGATGATAGTGTTGAAAAGTTGTCTAAAAAGATTGGAGATGTAACATTTTCAATTAAAAACCTAAACGAAAATCAACTTAATGTTAATGAGCTATAGATAGAAGAGATAAAAATTAAAGACTTTGATAAGGTTACTTTTGAGGATGCATTTGATTACTTGGTCCAAAATAAAATGTTAGCAAAAACATTTATGAAAAAAATGCTAATTTAAGAAACATTTGGGTTTAGAATTTTGTGAACCAACACTATTATACGCCTAATTGCTAAGATGATTTTACTATAATAAGAAAGTTTATACTTGTTATTTAACAAGCATATTTAATTGTTTATCTTGGTCTTGCATGTTTATGTTTGTTAATTTGAACAAATATTTATATGGAGGACATTAAAATTTAATATTTATGCATGACTATGTTTCATGTAAAATATTTATACTTATTTTCTAATACTTATTTGATATATATTAAAAGGATAATTGCACATACCCTTAAAAAAAAAACAATCTTTGTCCAAAAAACCCATCAAAATATTTTTGTATCTATTTATATTTTTTAAAAAATATTTATACTAAAAAAACCTAAATATCTAACTCTTACTTAATACCATTAATGAATTTGAGTTTCTTAATATGAAAAAAATATTTTAAACTTTTAAAATTGAAAAAAAATATTAATAGATTTTACTTAAGAAATATTTCACAAGATTATATATCTATAATATTATATGACATATATAGTTATATTTTATAAAATAAGCTATATATATGAATATATGATATAATAAAAAAATTCATAATTACATTTTTTAGATCTCAATGTTTTATTGTAAGTGATTAAATATTTATATTAAATATTCTATATATATTAGATAAACTTGAAAAAAAATATTAAAACATTAATACATTATTAGAAAAAAAATATTAAAACATTAATACATTATTTTCCAGCTTATTTTCTATGATACATCCAAACATTGGAAAGTGTTTTCCGATTTATTTTTTATAGTACTATCAAATATAAAAAAATAATTTACTTTTCAAAAATCTACTTTTCAAGATAACTGCTTTCTAAAAAAATTTATTTTTCAGCAAATAAACAAGATCTTAATCTTTAAATGAGTTGCCTTCTATCATTAAAAAAAACTAAATTTACAAATGTGACTACTATAATTATATTACTATAATATTTATATTGCCTGGTATAATTTAGGATAGCTTTTAGCAGCTTTTCCAAGCTAGAGAGAAGCATCCTAAATAAATAATAAATTCCACTTATCAAAAATTAATTCAATTTTAAGCCTTATGGCTAAAATGAAAGGTGGCTTCCTATACTTAGTTACAATTATGAAATAAAATAAAATAAAATAGAATAGAATAGATAAGTAGTTTATTATAACAAGCTCCCTTCACTCACTCTCATTTCATTGTTCATAGCTAATTTGTTTTTTTTTTTATCTCTATTTTATTTTTTATTTTTACACTTCAATAATTAAACTTTTTTTTTTCATCCTTCCAATTTGTGTTGTCATGATTTTATGTATTGAAATGTGTCTTCCATTGCAGAAGCTCTTGTATGCAAATTGTTAGATATTATACCAATGTTAAATTAAAGATTACTATTACAAAATAAAATTTTAGCTTATAGCTAAAAAAATTAAAAAACAAATGAACAAGGTTGACTCAATAAAAAATATAGTTTTTTTTATTTTCACTATTTAAAAGACATGTCCTTTTACATTTTGATCCTTTTAGTTTTCAAACTTTTTTTCAGGCATAAATTTCATTTCTTTTATATTTCAATTCCTAAAAGTTGAGATAGAAAAGATATACAGATAGAGAGTCATCAAAGAGGAAAGAGAAAGAGAGCTCGAGGCTGCCCCATTCTAAAATGTGTTTTGTGATTAGGGATAAGCCTTTTTTAGATGAAAACATATTGAATTTTAAGTTTTTTAGGCCTAAATGTAAAATTCAAACTCAAACTCTTAAATCATCAAATACAACTAAGTATTTTTGCAAATGGAGGACATATTATTCATTATCTTCAATATAAATATTTTTTTTTGTTAGGTTCCTTAGCCTCCCCTTGCAAGTTAAGACATGCGCGAGTTAGTGCTTTTAAGCCTAAACACATGTGAATTTCATTCACTTGGCCTTCACTTTATTTTGGATTGCGTTTTACATTTTAAAATAAAATCTTCTTTAAATTAATAATGATAATGATGTTTAAAATCATCCTCTCATGCTACACTTTTTAAATTAGATTATATTTGTTTATGATAATACTAATTATATATTAGACTAATATGTAAAAATTTGTAAAAAAATAAAAATTACACATGAATGTTAAATAAGAATAAAATATTTTTTTTTGTATTTTTCATTAATTAATTATTTTTATTTTTTATTTTTTCACATTTCCATAAAATTTTTATTAAGAAATGATTGTTTGTTCTTTTTTTATACTTGTTTTTTTAGATCATGATAAGTTTTGGTTTACAAAAACATGCTGCTAATAAAAAACACATGTTTTCACCAAAATAAAGAAAAATAAATGAATAATAAAACTGTATCTTTCTTAAGAAAAACATTTTCCTCTCAAATCTAAATTATTAAAACTTTTATGAATATTTATTTTAATTACCTAGAGTTGTTATAAAATAAAGCATGTTATTGATATATGTATGTATGTATGTTTCATAAAATAAAAAAGAAAGAAATGCATAAATAAAAAAAAGAAAGTTTATGCTTAAGAAATGATTTTCTTCTGTGGAATCTAAATTATCCAAAATTTTGAAAATATTTTATTTAATATTTATATAATTAAATAAAAAAGGCTTTGAAAATTGTCTCACGGTAGTGCATAGAACTTTATTTTATTTATTTATTTTGGTCCTTAAAAAAATTAAAATTATATTGGTATGATTTTATATTTTAGAATTTGTTTTGATTTACATTATCTTGCTCGTGTGAATTGTTAGAAAATATTTTAATGTTAAAAGTCTTTAAATTGTTATAAAACAAAATCTATAAGCATCATCATTTATCTCATGAAACAATTCATAATGACCTATCTTTTTTTTCTTTAGCTTATGATGTCTTGGTTGTTTTATTGATATATTTATTAATACCATGCAAGTATTCTGTTATAATTTTGAGCTTGGACACTTAACTATCTGTTACAAGGAATACATGTTAACTCTAGTACATTAAAAAGATTTTATCTATAAATGATATCGAATTGACTCAACTAGATAGTTCAATTTTAAGACCTGTTATAAAAAAACCTTGCTTGTGGCAAGTCCATGTCATGTTACTTCAATTTGTCTTCCATTAAAGCTTATAGGAAGTTGCTAAGGATATGGTTAATTGTCTTAATCAACTTATCTATTTGGGAATGCCATGAACTGTTAAAGTTCATATCTTTCCCCACAAGTTCTTTCAAAATTTACTTATAAACATCACATCTCTATCTAAGATGATGAACCTAGAAATGCCATACAAATGAACCATTTTATTAAAGTAGAGATGAGCTATTTAGATGCATCCATGGTTTTCTAATATGCTATAAAATGACTCATATTTGAGAACCAACCCACAATAATAAAAATAGAATTCATGGCTCCTTTGGTATAAAACAAGCAATACATAAAATCCACACTAACATTCAGATAAAACATCAAGAACTGATTTTGAAGTGTATAGCCTAGCTG
>NW_011503867.1:6286-8217 GCF_000495115.2 Populus euphratica | reverse complement strand
ATGGCATAATTGTTTATTACATGTTGCAGAGGGGTTATCATTGTCATGCATGGTAAAATTACAACCTCAGCATTGTAATAAATAATTTGAGATTGTGTTTTTATCATTTTTTTCGAACAGTGCAAATACTTTGGTATCATTAAACACTGAGAACAATGCATCTCTTTTATGAGGGTTTTTTTAATTATTTGATTGTAGAGGTTGGTTAGGAGTGATATTGTAATGGTTATATATTTAATATTATTTTAGAAATCATGCTGGTGTGTGCACGAGGCTGTGTGTACAGCTTCCATGATGTTTAATTGGTGGGTATAGGGTTGTCCAGCCATCAAACACCGTTTTACGAGACGGTGTTTGGAAGATAATAGAGCTCTTTAGATAGGGTTGTCCAGCTACTATTTTAATTTATCAATAATTTTTTAAATTATAATTTTTTTTATTCCTATCATTTTTAAATATATCAATAATTTATCAAATTATAAATATTTTTTAATTTTATTTTCTATGATTTTTTTAATCTTTTTAAATTTAGTTCTTATATTTTTTATTACTACTTATTTTTTTTGGTATCATTTTTATTTTTTTATTTCATCATTGGGTTTTTTTCTATTAGATTTTATTATTGATATTTTTTCATTGATTTAATCTTTTTTAAAATTAAATTGGTTGATGATTAAGTTTTGTATTTGAATTTGAGTTTAAAATTTCATGGTTGGTGACTTTTAAATACTAGACTAGATTTAGAAGGTTGTCAAGATTTATTTAATTTTTTATAATGGATTTTTAGTTTAGTTTTGTTATTTTTTTAATATTTTGTCTTCTATTGAACTGGTTTCTTACCATTTTTTTTAAATTTTAAATTTTATTATTTTTTAATCTATAAATTATTTATCAAATTACATTTGTTTTTTTGATCTTATGCCCAATGGTTTTTTAATCTTTTAAATTTGGTTTTTATTCTATTAATTACTATTTATCTTGTATGGAATCATTTTTTTTTTCAAATGTCATCCTCCTTGTACTTTTTTCTATTAAATTTTATCTTTGTTGTTGAATTTTTTTTTCTGCAAGTTTTTTAATTAATAGTTTTTTTATAATTTTATTTTTTAAAATTAAATTTGTAAAGAGTTAAATTTTTTAATTGAACTCCTATTAAAAATCTCACAACTTGTAAGTTTTAGAGATTAGACTGTATTTAAAGGGTTTGTTCAAGTTTACTTTTTTTATTTTAATTGATTTTGTTTGAGTTTTGCTTTACTTTTTTTTATTAGTTTTTTTTATCGGATTAATATAAAGTTATTTGATAATTTGAATAGATTTAAGTCTGATTATTTTTACTTTTTTTTTCATTGTTTTTCGGTCATTTTATTTATAGCTTTGCTTTTTTTTTTTTTTCACATTATTTAAGTTACCAATTGAATTAATGATTCGGAACTTCGATTTCTTTTAACTTAATATTTTGTTTACATCGAAAAATATTTTGCTCAACAAATCTAGTAGGTTTTATAGCTCAAAGATTACCATGTTAAATTATAGACAAATCTATTATTTTTTTTTAAAATAAAAGTCCATAATGTAATGCTACGATGAAAAAAGAAACACTTAATGATTTAATTGTTTATACGGAGACCAAATCAACCAGGAAAAATAAATAAAATAGCAAAGATAAAATCATCTTGCTTTAATTCGGAGGACTTGGGCTTGTTGCTTAACTAGTCGACCCCTGTAAGAATGGAGGCGGTAGAATTTTCTAATTAAATTGGAGTCATTTAAAATTATGATTTTTTTTTTATCTGTTTGAACTTATTAGCCAGTTTTATCTTGTTTATTTGATCCATGCGCGTCTCTCGTGACGGCCGTATAGCTCCAGGCCGGTTCTTCGAAGGTGGCACATGTTCTTGTTATTCTTCTCAATCTTAAGGATATGGAAG
>NW_011503867.1:0-4296 GCF_000495115.2 Populus euphratica | reverse complement strand
TTTCCTTCCTTTTTTTTCTTTTTTATTATTTTTCTTGCTAATATAAGAAACAAAAAGAAGTAAATCAACAATCTTACTGCTGCAAATATTATAAAATATAGGTTAGGCACGCAATTATTGTTTGAGCTTTAATCATAATTTCTTTTTACCTTATTGATACTGCAAACTCTTATATACTAACAAGAATGTAATCATCATCACTCATTCAACCCCCATTGAACATTCTATTTCAACTTCTCATTCACTCGATGTTCCTATCTATTTCAACTTGGCATTCACTTCACATTCCTAATTTAATCAATAAGAGAAACTTCTTTTACTTTTCAATTCAATAAAAAATCCACACCATTTTCATTTATCTTTCTATCTATTAATTTGACTTTTTAATAATCTATACATAAATAATACAACTGTTTAATATTTCTCAAAATACTCCTTCGTATTACCACACATCATCAACATTCATTATACATTTTACAAACAAAACACAACTGTAGTTTATTTATTATATTCCTTCATCATAAAATTCTAATTCAAAATATAATAAAGATTAAATGATGATTAGATGAAAAACTCAAATTCATTCTATCCTTAATAATGCATTAATGCATTCCTAAACATGTATGAATAGGGAAATACTTAACTCCACAACTTTTCATTTACTTACTAATATAGTCGTCCTTAACTGAACAAAATACCATGTTTTCTTATTTATAATTATTCTTGATTTCCTTAAACTTATCACTAATTACATATATCATAAATCACAACTCAATCATATTAAAATTTAATATTATAACTATATGATCACAATATTCCTTCATCAAAGTATATGCATCATTCAACTATATTCAATTTCAATAATCATATAAATTCTGCTAAAATGCATAATTATATAATTATAAATATTAAACCCATTTAAATTCATTCTTCTATTATTTCTTATTTGGCTGACCCTTTGACCATTAATTCACTAAGTTTTTTATGTTAATAACAAGTGATTTCACATAATTTTTAAATTATTTTAGCCCATTTACATGATTTCACAAGTAATTTTTAATTCTCTCGAAATCATTCAAGAATCTTAATTAAGTAAAAGTTTAAAATTCAGCACTTACATGCTAACTACTTAAATTAATGGGAGTATTAATGTTTAAAGATGCATTGCAAATCAAGATGGATGCTTAAACCTTTCCTTCACAAACCAATGTTTTTAATTTCTCCTTCCTCCTCCAAGCTTCTCTTTCTTTTCTCTTCTTCTAGTCATCTCTCTCTCCCCCTATCTCTTCCTTTCTTCCTAATTTTTCAGCCTCCATGCATATCTCTTCTCCCTCCCTTCAATTTTTCTTTATCATCCCCTCACACCATCTTTCAAGAAAGAAGAAGAAGAAATTAAAAAGAAAAGAAAGAAAATGAAGACTCTTAACCTACCCTTTTTTTACAGCTGCACGTTAGATTTTTAAAGGGGCAAGGAAGAGTTTTTAACTCAAATATCAATTTCACCCTAATTTATTGCTTGTTTGTTGTTTTACCTGAACTCCAGCACTATCATGAGGCCTTCTCAGACTTTCATTAGCCTATAATTTTAATCCAATATAGAATGATGTGTCATAAGATTACTCATAATTTTTAGCTTGATTCAATGATCAAATTGAGAATTATACTTGATGATGTAAAACTAGCTAGCGGGTGATTTTTTACACCAAAATTTAAAATTATGTATTATTTTACTTATTAAAATCATAAATATTTTCAAACTAATTCATTAAGGACTTACATCCATATTTAAAATAAATTTATTCCTCAAATTTCATCTCTTTCCGAGTTAAAATGGTGTGATCGTATGCATGCTTAAATCAGCAGTCATAATAATTCGCATGTAAAATCATACCTTAATTTGTTTAAAAATTTCAAATTGCTTTTTTTTTTAGAAAAATATTTTCA
The DNA here is from genome assembly GCF_000495115.2 of Populus euphratica. Taxonomy (NCBI): domain Eukaryota; kingdom Viridiplantae; phylum Streptophyta; class Magnoliopsida; order Malpighiales; family Salicaceae; genus Populus; species Populus euphratica. Next base: position 2,352 of record NW_011503867.1, on the reverse strand, counting down.
CCTCCCATTTATAAAAATCACCTATATTAATCACTAGTTTATCAATTTTTTGGGTTCACACCATACCTTTTATGTTTGTTGAGTCATATTTCTTAGATTTAAAGGCATTTGTAATATCGAGTTTAAGTTGACCATATTAAATTTCATTAAATCTTATTCCAGAATGTTGTTTTCCTATTTTACTCCTTCCATTTGGTTTTAATTTGTTTTTTATTTTCTCACTATTTTCATACTTTTATTTTTTAAACTAACACATAAACATTTTATTTCAAATTCCTGAAATCCAAAGTCACCTTTTTAATTCCAACACTTATTTTACTCATTTAACATAATAGTTTTCTTATTAATTTCATGAATTTTATTTAGGAGTTTACAATAAAAATATATATCATCCTCTTGAATGAGTGATGTTATAGTTCCATAAAGCTTTTTTTAGCTGGATACAAATTTAACATTGATATAATTGAAAACCATGTTAGAGACTGTTTCCAGGTTATTGCATCAGGCTTATTGGACCTAATTATTTCCTTGAATGACTAGTACTACCTCGATGGGAAATCAAACCTAATTAAAAGGTTGTTAATGCTCTAATAAAGTAGTTTTGTTAACAATTATAAGAAGGTTTGTGACATGTTCCATCTCAGGTATATCATGATCGTTTATTATTGATAGTGATTTGGAATGTCAAAGCACAACACTGAAAAGGTATTGTTGGGTTTTTGATAAGTTTCCTTAGACGACATTGATGATGATATTCCAAGAAATCCAAATAACTTAGGAGCAATGCTTATGTGTTGGGTAATCGATTAATCTCTTGATTCTACCAATCGAATCTACTCTCTCAAGCCAAGATGGCTAATAGCTAGTACCTAGTATCTAATACCTAGTATGTCAAAATGGCTAGTAGCTAGTACTTATAAAATATCCTTTTTTGTTGATTTGAGGATTTTTGGATACTTAAGTAAATATCTTTTTAGAGAGAGAAGACAATGATATTTTAGAGAAAGATGTTTTAAAAATATATATGAAATATATAATAGAGATTGTAAACTTAGAGTTTGAAGGATTCATGGGTGATTATAGCCCATGAATTTTGTTCTTTTATGGAAGAGAGGGACTAAAATATAATTTTATCATGTTAATATTAATGAAGGATAAATATCCCTTACATAAATATTAATGAGAAAAAATACCCTTAACATAAACATTAATGAGATCAAAATGCAAAAAGTCCTTAAAAGACTTTATACATTTAGGGATGTTGAGAGATGAATATCTTTGACCTTAACATTTCATGATACATTTAGGGATTTTGAGTTTGGCGAGATGTTAAGTTCAAGGATGTCGAGTCTAGCAACTCGCCTAACGTATGTGTACTTGGATTCAATACATAATTGAGTCAGGAGATGTTAAATATGGTAACTTGCTAGACTCATATATATGTAGATTTGATGAATAGCTGGGCTTATAAATATTGATTCTAAAAACTAGCTAGACCCATAAATCCAGGCATAATATTATTTTATGCGTAGGTGTGTTGTATTATCAACCTAATTGTGATATTTTTTAAACATTAAATTTATACAAAAATAATATATATATATATATATATATATAAAACAAGTTGTTCATCACAAGGCATACAAATAAATATATTCTTGGTTGTACTTATGTTTAATGTATCATGAATTTTGGATTAACATCGATGTAATGAAAATCTTTGAGATGGTGTTCTTCGGATTTAACACAGTAATTCGATTTTATTTTACAACTTTAAAAACTATCCAATCCAATCACATGTCTAACTACTCTTTATAAAGAAACTTGTCTTTTAATTTGAACCGGAGGATATGGATTTTAAAGTGATGATTTGTTAATTATTACATTCTTAAAAAATAAACATGAGAAGGGTCAAATCTATCAAGAACATACACAGACCACAATTACAAATGAAGGACATGGCACTGCAATTTATGCCATAACTGGAGATTCATAGCACTTATAAGCATCACGTCTACAAAACAGTACAGACAGACACCAACCTTCCTTTCCTTGTAATGCTCATGGCAGCAAAGCACATATGTGTTTCCTATTTTTTTCTGGGATTGAGAGAGCTGGAAACATATGAGAGCCACAAATTTAGAAAGAAGACCAGCTCAAAAAGCTTGTGCACTGTCAAGTGATATTCGTTTGAAGCTGTTTATAGTTGTTTTTTAAATGATTTTTTTAAGTAAAAATATATATTAATTATATTTTTTTATTTTTTAAAAATGATTTTTAATATTAATACATTAAAATGATTTAAAAATATAAAAAATATATTAATTTAAAATTAATAAAAAATAAAAAAAT
>NW_011503897.1:1239-8066 GCF_000495115.2 Populus euphratica | reverse complement strand
TTCAAAAGTGTATTTTTATCAAGATTTTATATCATCATTTTGCATTTGAGATATCAATAACTCCTTAACTAAAGCATGTTTTATAATAATAAATCTAATACTATAAGATATTTTTAATTTATGATAAATGTTCACCTTAAATGCAGGCCTATCATATAAATAAAAAGATTGATTGATGAGTTTAACTATTAAAATTGAGAAGACAAAGAGAGTGTTAAGTTTAGAAAAGAGATGTTGGTTCAGTCTAAATTGAAACACTATTCAGTCATTATGTCATATCTGGAGTTGTAGATCTTGAATTTTAATATGGTTTATATTGTTAGAAAGCTAAGGCATAGGCTTAAAACATTCATAGGAGTCCAAAACTCAATTCTGCTGTTTGAAAGTCCAAATCTTAGCAACAACGAAGAACTTAAAATCTGTCCTATAGCCCAAACAATGTTAAATGTTCAGCTTATATCTCGAGTTCTAAAAGTTCAAATCATCTTCTTTTTTTATTAGAAAGCTGAGATAATTTTCTAAAATTTTCATAAAGATGACGTGTCCAAATTCTAATGTTAGCAATGATATTTTGTTTAAACAACAAGATAAGGATTATCACCAAGTCAAGATATGGTCATCCACTCAACAATTAGTCAAGAAACCAAAATTTTATAATGCTTATATTAATCATCTTTATATTTTTATAATGCTTGAGTTTTTCTTTTATTAATCTCTTATTTATATTTTTCATTTCTTTTTCTTTACTTAGTTAACTTATAGCTCTACCCCCCTTTTCACTGTTATGAACAATTAGGGGGTAGAGATAGAAAAAGAGGTGAATGAGAGAGATTGAAGGAAGAAACAAGGGGGAAAGATGAAAAAAAAAAAACAAAACAAAACAGAGAGAGACATTAAGGAGAGCAACATGATAAGAGAAATAAGAGATTAAAGGAAAGGTGATAAACAAGAAAAATGGGGGGATTGGCATGCCATTTTTAGGGAGTTTTGAAGGTAAGAAGAAAACAGAAAGATAAAAAGAAAGAGATAAAGAGCAGAGAATAGAAAAAAAAAAACAGAAAGGAGAGAATTGAAAAACATAACATAAAAGGAACAAAAGGGAAAGGAATAAAACCAGGGGAGGAGTAGAAGGGAGAAAAAGAAAATCTATAGCAGCTGCCACCGTTCCTTGTTGCAAACCATCACTGTTCTTGCCCTCCACCACCACTAGTAATATTGTGAGCCACTATAGATTAGCCTTCCTCCCTTTCCTTTTTTTCTTCTTCTTCATCGCCCTTAACTGATTCATTGTTTTGTTATGCATGTGAATAGTAAAGAGTAAATTAATTTACTCTCCACTATACATGTTGCATGTTAACAGCGGACAACATATCCAATGTTCCTGGGTCGGATTGCACTGGCCCAGAAAAAAATGGTTGGGTTGGGTCTGACCCAGTCCAAAAAAGAAAAAAGAAGAAAATATCATATAGGTCGAGTCTGCCCAACACATGTTGATCGAGCCGGCCTACCTCTTGTCCAATTTATTCTGGGTCGATTTCAACCTAGCTATGATGGGCTCATCCTAATATATTTATGCAACCCATCTTTTTATATTTATAATATGCTAATATTATATTGTATGTCGCACGTCAAAAAAAATCCGCACGGCGTCTGCTCCGATGATTTTTCATCATTATGATTTGATTTCATCTTGTTGGATTCGTTAGGAGTCGCCACCTAGTATTTAATTGAAGGTTATTAGGAAACCCGGTTGTACTGGTCTTGTTAGAGATTCGCGGGTAAGGGACCGATTGTGGTTAGGGAAGGTATTAGCACCCCTAACGCACCCTACCTGAGGTAAGTTGCTTCATGACTTGATGTGTTAAAGAAGTTTTAAAAATTTTGTCTTTTCATCGGATTTTAGAAATACAACTTCCGTACAAGTTTGTACTTCTACACCGTGATCCAATCAAAATATTAAATTCTTCTTTATTCTCTGCAATTTTTTCATAAATAAAAAAAAAACATTCAAAAGACAAATACAAACACACACATGCACTTTCCCTGTATTTTTCTTTGCTTTTCTTTTTTTTTCTTTTTTATATTTACACAATACAAAAAAAATTCAAACTAAACAAATATTACATTAAACAGTTTTAAAATTACAAAATAACCCCTCAAAACTCAATAACAGTGTTGGGAAGTCTTTATGGGCGGTGTGAACAGTGCACATGAACAGTGCACGATAGCAGTGGACCAAAACCTATTCCTCTTCTCTGTCGCGCGGAGGTGACCTGCAAAACAAAGGGAATGCCCTTCTGCACCACCGGAACAGTGCGGCGCGTTGCTTAATGTGCCACCACCACTGGCAGCGCGTGGCTTCACGCGCCGCCGTACAAAATGCTGGAAAACAGGAGTCAGTCACAGTGCTTGCCCTCCCTTCTTCCTCGCCGGCGGTGACTACTACTTCCATCTGCAACCAGAAACACAAAAGAAAAGCCACAAACAGTTGATTTTAGGTTTTTGAAAATCTGCATTTTTTTTCTTCTCCTTCTTCAGATCTGCTCCTCTCTGCATCTTGTTCTTATTTCCTCTTCTTCTATTTTAGATGGCCGATGGTTATGGGGGGAGCTGTGACATGACGAAAAGATTGTTGTCTTCTCCCAAGTGCAGAAGTGTCGAAGTAATAAATAACCCGGCAAGACCGGGGTCGAACCACAGGGAGGTTAATTGTACAAATTATAAATAACAATAATACAACAACAACAACAACAACAACAACAACAACAACAATAATAATAATAATAATAATAATAAAGAAAGAGAAAAAGAAGAAGATGATGAGAACTTGGAGATGGAAAATTAATGTAAGGATTAAACAATAATAATAACAAATGTCAAGGTTAGAGGTTCCACTAATGGTATATCAAACAAGTATAGTATAAACTCTTATTATTGAATTGGAAACCACACACAAAGGAGGTTCCAATCAGATTATATATTGTTAACATGATTACATTAGTCATCTTATTCAATTAATGCTAATACTTGTAAATCTCGTCAAGCATTCATGATTATAACTTATGTTAACAACAAATCAAGTTCCTTTCATAGCTTAGGTGTCGGTTATACCATACATTATAGGCTATGAAAGTGCCAAGCATTTGTTGTACCAAGTGTTATACAACATAAATCAAGATTAGTCATTTAACAAGCAAAGTATTAAAGAGTGAACAAGATAACAAATATAAAACATGTTAGTATCAAACATTAAAGTCCATATTAAGTTTACATTATACTTATTCTCACACCATTAGTGTAACCTTTTCACCTTGACATAATTAACTTAGCTAGACATAATGAAAGGAAGTAAAATAGATAAACAAAATAAGAACATAAAAGTTAACTAAATAAAGGAAAGGAAATGAAAAGCATAAACTTAATATTAATGAAAGCAAAGCATAAACATTACAAAAAATACAAAGAGAGAAAGAAAGAGCATGATCTTGATCTGAACACCAAGATATCTAAATGCATTGCAAATGCCTCCTTTTATAGGCCAAAATTGGGAACTATTGATTTGATGACTAATTGATAAGTGGGTGGCCAACTTTTGACTTGGTGACAATCCTTATCTTCTCTTGTCTGCCCAAAACGTCATTGATAACGTCAAAATTGGAGCCAGTTGTAAACATGAAAGTTGTAGGCAATTGTCTCAGCTTTCTTGTGTAAAAAATTCAGCTCATTTATACTTCTAGAACTCCAGATATGGCCAAAATACCGAACAGTGCTCGGGCTGGAAGACAGATTCGGGCTTCTTTGTTGTTGCTACAATTTGGACTTGATAATGGCATTTTTAGATCTTGGGCTCCATATGAAAGTTGTAGCCCTATGTCTTACCTTTCCATCCATATAAATTGGACCTAAATCTGAGATCTGTAGCTCCAGATATGACCCAATTACCGAACAGTGTTCCGGTTTGGATTGCACCGACATCTCTTCTCTAAGTTTGACCATCTCTTTATCCTTGCAATTTAAGTTCTTCAAGTCATCAATCAATCCTTTCATTTATGTGATAGGCCTGCATTAAAAATAGACATTTACCACAAATTATAGGTATCTTATATTATTACATACATTATTATAAAATATATTTTAGTTAAAGAGTTATTGATACTTCAAGTGCAAAATGATGATATAAAACCATGATAAAAATGCACTTTTAAGTACTAATCAAGCTGCCAGTGGTGGTTGCTGCGTTGACGGTCTCCGATCCTGTTGGTGGCAGCGGTGGTCCGCTGGTTCTCGGTCTTCTTCGTTTCTGGGCACCGGTTCCTTCGCCTCAAGTGGCTGGCAATTAGGCGGCATTGTACTGTGTTGAGGGCGACGGTGAATCTGTGGCCAGGGGCAGCGGCGTTTAGATCTTCTCTCCTGGTGGTAGCAGGGGTGATTGGGCTTGCTGTTGGTGTCGCCAGATGAGGGAGGCCGCCGAATTGGTCTGTGAAGGAGGAGAAGATCTGGCGGCTGCGACTTGGAGAAGGAACTGGGTTCGTCGGCGCTGTTGTGTGCGGGTTGCTACTTGAGGAAGGAAGCAAATTGATTTGGGATTTATGGATGGTGGAGGCGGTTCTGTGGTGTCGTGATTTGATTTCAAAGAGAGGGGAAAGCTGTGAAGATAGAGGCACGACTGAAGGTTGAAGATGAGGAGAAAAAGGGGGGAACGGTTGCGTTTTGGTTGTGGTTTGAGGGATCTCTCATCAACCGGCTGAGGGGGGAGAAGGTGCAGCCGCAAGGAAGGGGCTGAGATGGAGAAGATGATGGGTGATGGCCGGTTATCAAAGGGAACGGCTGGGATAAGGAAATGAAGGGGAAGAGAAAAAAAACATCAAGGGAGCCCTCTATTGCCGACTGGAAAAAGGAAATGAAGATGGGGGCTGCAGCTTGGAGAGAAAAAAAATCAAAAGGGGGGGGCGGCTGATTCTTCAAGGGAGAAGAAAAGGTTTAGTTTTTTTTTTTTAGGGTTTCCTTCCTTTTTTTTGTCAAAATTGCCCCCCCTTTGCTTTGTGTTAAAGGATGTTATTTATAGGCAAAATGTTACATGAATTTCAAAATTGGTCTCTCAATTTTATTTTTTTGTAAATTTTGATTTTCTTGCTTTTTTTGTATTTTTTGATTTTTTTTGTATTTTTTTGAAAACAAGCAATATCAACATCGACTCAATGAGGAAGATCAATTATTTTAAAAATAACACGTTAAAAGTTGAACGTGTTTCAAATATCTTTGAAAATTTAAATTCTTTTGAGATGATGTTGAAAATGCTAAAAATAATGCAAATATATTTAAAAAAATGTATTTTTTGGATTTTCGTTGTTTTTTTTTCTCTTTTTTTGAATTTTTATAAAAATTTATCAAAACATGGATAAAAATTGGGGAATAACCCAAAATTGGGTTATGACATTGTATACAAAAAAAATCCAAAAATCCTTTTAGAAAATTTGTGCATTTTTATACTATTTTGATTAATATTGGTTTGTATTTTTATACTATAAAAATGCAAATCCAGTATTAAAATACTTAGTTTTTTTCAAAATATTATGAAAAATTACAGGAAAAAAAAATAAAAAAAGAAGGATGTTTTGTTTTCTTGGATACGGTCAAAAATGTATGTTAACATGCAGTTTGACTTTAATAACCAGTTTATTAAAGTCATGACAACAAGGCTAACATTTCAATATTTTCAAAAAAAATTATTTTATTTTCTTTTAATATCTGAGATTATGAACTTACACATAAGACATACTTCTAATATTAAAATTAGTTTCTTTGGTCAACATCAGAACGGTTAGGTTTCACTTTATAAGGATCTCCTTATAGAGGAAGACTTTTCTTGAACTTTAGACAGACTATCAATTAGAAAACAATAATACCTTGGCTTTTTATCAAACAATCAAACAGTGCAGCTTACCTTAGGTAAGGGGTATTTGGGATGTTAATACCTTCTCTTTACGCAACTAGTATTCATAATTGATCTCTAAGACCAGTTAGGGTTCCTAGTGACCGAATACTAGATGGACTCTCATTTCTACTTTTCACTTATAAAAGATGAGAATTCCTTGTCTTTTATATTTGTCAGATAGATAAATACCTGAGAATGGATGATTTGTCGTGATGCCGCATGCATGCAACACTTAGTAACCATTTTCAAAAACTAACAACACTCACTTTAATATCTTTCTCCTTCATTGTCTGTCCCTTGAGAAAGAAATAAAAAGAAACAGTGCACTAACCAGCCCTTTCTTTATCATCTTCTTTCTCAAAACAACATCCATCATAAAAAAAAAAAGAAGTAAATGAACTAATAAGGGTAGAAAAGAAAACCCGTCAGCTTTCAAATATCCCTTATGATATTATCTTCCTCACAACCCGTGGCACCAACCACCACCATCGAATGCATTAACCACCAAGCACTTGGCTGACAGCAGCTTTCTGTTACAATAGCAAAACACCAACAATAGTAGGCTTAACACCATTACTAGTGTTTCTTCTATCATCTACTACTACCACCACAATCTTCCACCATGACTAGCATACCTTTCCATCAACAACCTCCCCTTTTCTTATCCCAACAACATTAAAAATGACCATTCCTCACAACCTTATGCAAAAGCAAACAAACTCAACAACACAACCTCTCTACTTCATCCATTTATAGTAGTTTCATAACAACAAATCCTTACCTGTATCCACCACCACAATGTTGGAAAAAAAAATTAGTGTAGCAAAAGCTTATGGAAAATAATGCAAAATAGCAAAGCTAAAGAATAAGAAGAAAAATTAAGGGGAAAGAG
>NW_011503897.1:0-1194 GCF_000495115.2 Populus euphratica | reverse complement strand
AGAGTGTTTCATTAAGTGTTTTTTTTTTATATACACATTTTATTTCTATTATAATTTTATTTTATGCTTTTGAAATTTACAAGCTTATTTATAGGTTTAAAGTCCTAGATAATCAAGAAATTATACCAAGCAAAGGAAATCCTATTTTGAATAGGAAAAGTAATTCTACCAACTTAATCGGTCATTTAGTTCTCAACCGATAAACTGATTTATTTAATTTGATTAGTTGATCCATTCCTCTGTTTTTGAGGAAAAAAACAAAAAAAAATTATTTTCAACGTCCTCCCATAAAATTAATTTCCCATACTCTTACCATATCTCTCATCTTAACAAAAATATCATGTTTAAGCAGCTTAGTGAAAATATATACAACTTGGTCTTGAGTCTTCACATACTTGACTTTGACTGGTTTGTAATGTAATCTCGTATGTAATAAAATCTTATATCAATATGCTTACTTTTATCATGAAACACAAGAGTTTTTGTTAAGGCAATGACTGATAAGTATCCACGTGTTTTTTTAGCACAAGATTTATCATTTGATGAAAAAATTATCAACTCTTAATAACTTTTTTTTATATGTTTTTAAAATCATGATTCAGCCCATAGTGGACCGCGGACAAATGAACTAGGGATAAAAAAAATTAATGTTCATGTTAAATCAACTTATTAAAACTTGAAAATAATTTTTTTTATAATAGGTTATATAAAAAGAACGCTTGCTAGTATTATTAAAAAAATGATTTATATTATCTTATTCAAGAACAAAATAAAAATCAAATCAAATTTAATAAAATAATATTTAAGAATATTCTTAATTAATTCAAGAATTTATATAAAAAAACAATGTATATAATTAAGAAACAAATTAAAATAGTGAATTCACGAACAATTCATGTATCAACAATAACCTAAATATTGAATTTGATCCATATTGGCCTAGATATGATTTAAATTTGAAATCTTATCTTGTTGGCAAGTTTTATCCAAACACGTAACTATTTATAATATAACATAAATCCATGAATAAATAGGTAGGTATCTCTTTTACCTTCCTAATATTTACCTTCTATGATTTTACGTTATTATCATTTATAGACAATATGAATAGAAAAAAAAGGTATGTAATCCCCTAAGATATACCTTTCTATTATTAGGCCTATAACCTCGCCTATATAACATTAATTACAATGG
>NW_011503869.1:0-8206 GCF_000495115.2 Populus euphratica | reverse complement strand
TTTTATCTTATGATACTCTTGTTATAACTTATTTGAAAAACTTTCCTATAAGAACCTAAAGCTATATTTGTATATATATTTCTCATTATTGTATTACCTCATATATATATTAAACATTATCTATTCACTGAGTTATTAAACTCATCCTCTTGTTATTTATCTTTTTTAGGCTTATAGCTTGTTAGCAGATTATTTTTGTTGGACCTTCAGAGCCTGCTCTTTTGGTTGTAATTAATACTTTTTATATATATCTAGTTAGTGCTTCACAACTATAAATTTGTATTAACTTTTGTATTAAAATAATCAAATTATATTATGAAGTTAGTTTTGTTATTACTATTGCATTAAACTTTGATTGAGTTATTTAAAGAATAAGTTCATATGTGAGTTTGTGCTCACATAGATATAGAACTTTGGAGAGGAACATTGCCTATATGTTAATCATGGATCTAGGAATCAAGTCATGACAAGTAATAAAAAAATATGAGTTATCTCCAAGTGTTTTGCTTGAATGTGATCGTGGATGAAATGATAATTAACTTCAATATGTTTGTTCATTCATGAATAACTGGGTTTGAAACAATATGAAAAAAAATATTTTATTATCACAATATAGAAGAGCTAAAGGCAAGGAAATACCGAGGCCATATAGCAAATAACAAAGTCAAACAGTCGTACTTGTAGATGAAATCATTGCTCGATATTTGACTTTAGCAGGAGATCAAGATATAATTGGTTATTTCTTAGATTTCCATGAAATATGAGAATTTCCAGGCAAGATAAAGAATCTAGTTGTAGATCACTGAGTAGTTGGCCAACTTGTGTAGTTATAATATAATTCTAACTAAAAAGGACTTAAGTGAGGAAGATAAATGCATTTTCTTAGAGCTGCCTTTAGATATCTTAGAATTGTATGGATGTATTAAGATGAAGTTTACAAGGATTCTAAAGAAATTGACTAAGAAATTACATTTAGTAACATAAATCTAGCCTAATGATGGTCATGTAAAATAAATGTCTTACAAGATTACATATATAATAAGGTCAACTACAAGAGAGGCAGAATCTGCTATAAATGATACTTTTGTTCCATAGGAAAAGAAGCAGGCTTGGTTGCTATCATTCTTGTTTCTTAAAAGATATCTAAGGCATATTTGCATTGGCTAATGACAATATCTTTTGATAAGTAAGTTACTTCAAGACTGAGAAAGTACTTCGAGGGTCCACGAGTATTTGATGTGGAATTACTTATGAAGATAATGTTTAAGTTCATTAATATAAGGAGCATTGTTTCCTAAAATGATAACATCATCAACATAGATGAGTAAAACAGTAGAACTATCTGTATTAATATAAATAAAGAGTATGAATTTCCATATAAAGTTCATTATTGATACTTGCTTGAGTCCATATAAAGACTTGTGAAGCCTACAAACTTGGGTAACACTTGGATGATGGAAGCCTTGAGGTACTTTCATATAAATTTCTTTATGTAGATTACCATTTAGAAAGAAATTTTGCATGTCTAATTGATGCAAATCTCATCTCTAAATAACAGCTACAATAAGCAAGCAACGAACTATAGTGAGTTTGGCAATGAGAGCAAAATTGTTTGTGTAATTTACTTCTTCAACTTGAGTGAATCCTTTAGTTACTAACTAAGCTTTGAATCGTTTTATAATACCATATGCTTTATATTGAATTTTGTATACCTACTTTCAATTGATTGCTTGTTTATTTGGAGGTAAATGTTCAAAAGTCCAAGTATGGTAGCTTTTTAATGCTTCGATTTCTTTTTGCATAGCTTCTTTCCACGAAGCATCTTTGATTACATGTAAGAAAGAGGTAAGCTCATCTATAAAAGAGATGGTTGTTGTATAAGCTTTGTGTGAGGATGAGAAATTATCATAAGAAACAACATTCAAAAGAGGATACAAGATTCCTAAATTTATAGTTAAAGGTGGTTTGGTATTCAGATTTAGAAAATTTAGAATATCATAAGCAAAACCTTGAAGTTTTGTAGAGATTTGACATGTACGATATGGTCTCGTCATTGGTTCAAATGAAGGTACAAGGTTATGTTGAATACTATTCCTTTTTACCAAATGAAGGTTGTTTTTAGGTTGTGAATTATTTACAAAGTCAATAGGTTCAATATGAAAATCATATAATGAAAAAGGCAAGACAACTTGGGTTTTGGTGGGAGTTTTTATGTTTTTGTAAGGAAATACCTATTTATGAAATAACACATTATGAAATAAAGAGTGTTTTATTCTCTAAATCATAAATCTTATATCATTGTTATCCAAGAGAATAGCTAAGGAATACACATATTGATGTGTGAGAAGTAAATTTATCATAAGATTTATAATGATTATAAGTATAGTATAAAGAATAAAAAACATGAAGATTTTCATGCTTAAGTGTCTTAAATATCTCCTAAGATGTCTTACCATATAAGAGAGAAGTCAGGGTGAGGTTGATTAGGTGAACAACAGTGACAACACATTCTCTCTAAAACATGAGTAGAGGATGAGCAACTTCAAGAATATACTGGTGTTTGTGCACCATTACCTCATTTTATTTAGTTAAATTCACTTTTATTATCATTGTGTTTTTTTTTAAACAACATAAAAAATTAACTTTTTAACCATATTGCAAAACAAAGTAAAGTGGGTAAAAGTTTTAGATTTGTTCTTCATATAATATACCCAAATACATCTAGATAAATCATTAATTATAGTCAATAAATAATATTCTTCACTCATAAAAATGTTTGGCATAATAACCTTATATATCACAATACATCAAAGCAAAACAATAAGAGCTTTCATTACTACTTAGAAGGAAATATAAATGAGTTTTCTTGAACTCATGACAGATATCACAAATAAAAGTAGATGTTAATTAAAAATCTAAGCTATCAACATGCTTCAAACATGGAATAGGAACATGACCACAACACATATGCTAAAGTTTTGCATATTTATTATTTCATGTTGAACATGTTAAAGAGTTCTTAAAAGAACATTGGTAGACTTTATCTAGAAGTTTACGCAAGCCAATCACTTTCTTATTTTTAAGGTCATGAAAAACACAAAAGACTAGAAATAAAATAACAACATTATTCAAGTCTTTGGTAATTTTTCCAATTGATAATATATTTCTTGTAAGATTCTAAACACATAAAACATTAAAAAGTTTGAGATTAGGTAACAGCGTTGTACTACCAACATGAATAATAAGTAATACATTTTCATTAGAAATCTTAATTGGTGTGTGATTGTCAATTAGTTGTATATAATCTATTAGAGTTTATGATCCAACCACATAATCATAAGCTCCACTATCAATAATTCAAGTATGAGTTGAAGAATTTTTCTTAATATAATGATTAATTAAACTCAAAGAATTGTTATTGAGAAGTTGTATCAATTGATTATATTGATCCATAGGAAGTCAGTCTATGGGTGAAGAACATGTCTCACTTGATATAGCAATATTATTTGGCATAATAGTATAGGCTGAATTGTTCTTACTTGATGATATTTTCATAAATTTTGTTTGTTCATTCCCTCTACTTTGCCTTATCTTAGGGCTTGATTTCTAATTTGGTGGATATCTTACTAATTTGTAAGACTTCTTTTTTGTATGACTTGCATAGTTATAGTGTTTATATAACAACTTCCATTTATATTTAATGTGTCTTAAATTGATTTTTGGTGTAGCTTCTATGTTTGGGGCATGCCTTATGAAAGAAGCTTGTTATTTTTCCCATGAATTACCATAGTATAAACCTTACAAGGAAGAGGCTCAAAACTATCTTATAGTTTTGAAGTTTTCATTTTGATGGATCTTTTTTAGCTCTCTTAGCATTCTTTTTTTTTTCAACACCACATGTGTGTGGAAATGAAATCTAATTATGGAACGTAAAAACCCATATTTATTCATTGAATCAAAGGTTATATATATATAATAGAGATAATGTTGCAGAGTTCTAATCAAACACAATAATTAGAGTTCTATTCTATACAAATCTTATCACTAGCTTAAATCCTATTCTTCAGGAGGTTCAGTTGGAGTTAGTTCCATACTAGAATACTTGCTTACATGCCCCCTCAGGATGGACTGGTTCAATGAGTCCAATCTTGTCTTTAAGAAGCCAGAACTATGAGCGGGGTAATGATTTTGTTAGTGCATCAGCTAACTGATCATTCGAAGATACATGAGACACTCCTAGAGCACCTGATTGAACCCTTTATCGAATGAAGTAAAAATCAATAGCAACATGTTTCATTCTTGAGTGAAACACGGGATTAGAGCTTAGTTAGGTGGCACTAATATTGTCACAGTAGATGACTGGAATATGACTCACTGGAAAATGTAGTTCAGACAATAAAGAGCACATCCAGCTAATTTTAGCTGCTGTGTCTACAACTGTTTTGTATTCATCTTTAGTGGATGAACGTGCCATGGTGTGTTGCTTCTTGGAAGACCAGAAGATGGGATTCCAACCAAGATAGATTACATAGGCGCTGGTGAAAGATAAATCTTCCATGTTTCGCCCCAATCTGCATCAGAAAAGGCATGAACTAAACATGGAGAATGACAATAATGTAGTAGATAGTGGTTGATAGTTCCAAGTAAATATTGAATGAGACATTTCACCAGTTTTCAATGGACATCTGTGGGCTTGTGCATGAATTGAGAGAGCTTGTTTATAGCAAAATAAACATCAGGCAAAGTTAAAGATAGATACAGAATGCTTCATATTATTGCGCGATAGTGTGTAGGATTAGCTAGAGAAGCACCCATATCTAAGCTTAGTTTACAACCAAGAGGCAACGGAGTTAACGTGGGTTTTTCATGAGCCATGTTGGTGCAATGTAGTAGGTCTATAATGTATATATGCTGTGAGAGAAGCTTGCCACCAGTGGGATGAGACTGAATTTCAACGTTTAGAAAATACTACAGAGAGCCCAAATCTTTTAAGGAGAACCGAGCTGCTAAACATTGAATGAATTGATTGACAGCATGTTCATTATCCCCTATAACAATAATATCATCCATTTAAACCAGCAAATAAATGAGATGAGATTATTGATGGAGGATGAAAAGTGAAGTATCAGCCAATGAGTTAAAAAAACCTAATGCATGCAGAAAAGTGCGTAGTTCATGATACCACGCACGAGGTGCCTGCTTCAAGCCATATATTGCTTTTTTAAGTTTACAAACAAACTCAGGTTTGTCCAGATCATGAAAACCTAAAGGTTGGGCCATGTATACATCCTCAACAAGAGTGCCTTGTAGAAATGCATTGTTAATGTCAAGTTGGCGAAATGTCCATCCATTGCTGACAGCAACACTAAGAACCAGGCGAACTGTCATAGGTTTTACAACTAGACTGAATGTGTCATGATAGTCCAGTCCATGACACTAATGAAAACCTTTGGCTAAAAGTATGGCTTTGTAATGAGCTACAGTTCCATCTGTATTTTCTTTGATCCTGAAAATCCATTTACAGCCAACTAAGTTAGAAGCACAAACAGGTGGACTAAAGTCCAAATGCCATTACGTAATAGAGCACTATACTCTTCATTCATGGCAGACTGCCAGTTTGGATCTTTTATGGCCTGGGCAAGGGTGGTAGGTTTTTTAGGCTAAATGGTAAGGGTGGTAGTATGCGTGAGTTTCTGAATAGGTTTGGAATAGGTTTATGAATATTGTTTTTAGACCGGGTTGTCATAGGGTGACAAGGAAGAGATGTTGTCGGTATGGGTGTGATTGTTATTGGGTTGAGAACGGTCAGGGCAGATATAGGAATGGGGGAAGATGGCATGGAAGGGGTTTCTGATGGGTTAGCCAGCCCTGGTGAGGGATAAAGGATCACTAGCAGGGGAGTTCTTGCTTCAGGTGCTGCCATAGAAGAGTGTGCAGAAGTGGATGATGGAATGGTGATAACAGAAGGAATCCACATGTCAACTAAAGTGGATATGCATGGTGGCTCCTGTTTGTGTAAATCATGGTATGGAAAAATATATTAAATGAAAAACACATGCCTGGACACAATGATTTTTTAGGACTTAGTTTCAAAGCATAAATAAGCACTTTATGATTAGGAATATCCTAAAAAATACACGGTTTGAAACATGGATCTAATTTATGAGCAGTGTACGAGTGTAGCCAATGATAACATAAACATTCAAAACTACAAAGTTTTTCATAATTTGGGGAATGTTGAAAAATAATTGCATAAGGCGAAAGATTTTGTAACGTGATAGTTGGCATGTGAATGAGATAGACCGTAGTAGCAAAAGCATAAGACCAAAAAATACATGGTATAGATGCATGAGTTAAAAGTACGACACCTGTTTCTATAATATGCTGATGACGGCGTTCAGCAAAGCCATTGTGTTCAGGGGTGTATGGGGGTGGTGTTAGATGAGATATTCCATGCATAACAAGGAATTCTTTTAACGCAATATATTTACCCATATTGTCAGAATACAGAGTCATATTTTTTGTCTTTAAATAATTTTCCATGATTGCTTTAAAGCAAATAAAGGTGGTTTTGACATCAGATTTTTTTTTTGGATAAAACTATATGTATTTGGTGAAGTGATCCACAAAAATAACATAGTACTTAAAACCATCAACAAAAAAAATAGGTGATGTCAATACATCAAAAAATATTGTTTCAAGCGGTTTATGAAAAGTCAAAGTGAAGACAGAAAATGGTACTTTGTGACTTTTATTATAGTGACATGCATTACAGGATACTGAAGACGAATTCAAATTATGCTTAGTTAAAATTGTTTTTAAAATAGAAATAGCTAGATGACCTAATCAAAATTGTCAATTTATCGGAGCTACTTTAAGACTGAAAAAGGCTTGAGAGGTGACAACGCATGGCCATTCATGCACACCTTCTTTGGTTTCATCCTTTGTGTGAATTTCCCCCCGTCAATAAGGCCTTCACAAGAAAACACCAAGGTAAGAACTCAACAGATTCATTATTATCAACACAAAATTGATATATGGAGAGTAAATTGCGTTTAATATTAGGCACATATAATATATTGTTAAGTTTAAAAGAGTGAGCGGATGAATGAAGAGTAGAGGAACCTAAGTGTGTAATACGCAAACTTTTACCATCCCCTATCATAACATCATATGTGTCGATGTAGGGCAAATGGTAAGCCAATGTGGTGGGACACTCTACTATCTAGAAGCCATGGAGACCAAGTATGGGAACTAGTCTCTATAAGGTTGGCCTATGGTTGCCACGAAGTAGGACTGGAATTTTAGTTACTGTGGAGGAGAACAAGACGAAATGAGGGACATTTTTTTGCTATATGTCCTTGAATGCCACAGATTTGGCAATACCCCAAATATGGCCTTGGCTGAGATCTGTTGCTGTTGATGGTGTCATTAGTGGTTAAAACTTGTCCTGTGTAACGATGGTGTTGGTTGGTAGAGGGGCACCAATTTCCACCTGAGTTATTGGATATGGATTGGCCAACGTTGTTGAAGGGATACTTGCTCTGGGTTCGATTGGAGAGTTATGTTGTGGGGGAGAAATTAACACCTTTATTGGCTGCCTGGAGTGAGGCTTCGAACATTAATAGTTTTTTATGAAGTTCATCAAAGCTAATGGCATTGTATCTGGCTTGCACTGCTCTCACCAATTCTTTATAGTCATCACTTAGCTCTTCTAGGATTTTGTTTGTCAAGTCTTCATTGTTTACAAGTGCTCCTAAGACTGCAAGTTCATCAGCTCTAGCCTTGATTGATTACAAGAAGTTTGTGATGCTGAGAGTGCCTTTGGTTAGCAATTTGAGATTGGCTTTTACCTGTTTGATGCGACCCCGAGATGGAGTGGCATATGTGGCTACAAGGATATTCCATGCTTCACGAGCTGTTATGGCGCTAGCAATAAAAGGAATAATGGTTGGTGTAATGGATCCTATAATGGCATTCAAAATCAGTTGGTCATGATGTATCCAAGTATGATATTCTTAATTTAAGGTTTGAGTGGTGGGGTTGTTCATATTGGTGGTATGATATTGTGATGGACATGGTTTTGTGCCGTCTATGTAGCCTTGCAGATCATAAACAATGAAGAGCGTCTGAAACTGAAGTCGCCGTGACAGATAGTTGGTGCTATTAAGTTTCATCGGAGCCTGAGTTGTAACATTAATGGTAA
>NW_011503899.1:3717-8063 GCF_000495115.2 Populus euphratica | reverse complement strand
GATGTGAAGGGTAATATAATTATTCTATACTAAAAAATTAAGAAATAATTCATATAAATACAAAACATATAAAATATGATATAATATAATCATTCCATATCAAAAAATTAAGAAACAATTAATATGAATATATATACATATCTCACATCGAAAGTTAATAAATAATTTATATTAATATATATTACAAATAAATATTTGAAGCTAAGTATTCATAAATTATTTTTATATTTTATTAAATATATATATATATATATATAAATAAAAGAGAGTCTTACCAAAGTTATATTAAGTAACTTGAATTTTAGATTAAGCTACCAAACTATTCAAGCTAAACAATTTCAGTTATAAACCCGAGTTTTACTTGGTTAAGATTTAATTAATATCTTAATCAATTTATCAAACCAGCCCATGGATTGTAGCTCATGCTCTTGCCAGTGGATTATCAAAAGCAAATGCATTTGATTGACGGTGCTAGTGGTTTGTAAAAAATCAAAAGTATTTCATTGACATGAATGCTAGCTAGCTAGCTTGCTTCTAAATTTTCAAGTGCCATCCACTTTCTATCCACTTGTGACTAGTTTTTTGTTTTCCAAACTATTCAAAGTGTTTTGTATGGTAACGTTATTTTAAAGAATTTTTTAATTAAAAATATATTAAAATAATATTTTTCTAGATTTTATTTTTATTTTTACCATTAATACATTAAAATAATCTAAAAATACCTAAAAAAAATCAATTTAATATCTTTTCAAATAAAAAAGTAAACTTTTTTAGAAAACAAATATTATTACAAAAACAAGCAACCCCAACTTATATATAGATAAAACAGAAGTTGATATCAAAAATTCAAACACCAAGTCTCCTAATATATATATATAGAGAGAGAGAAAAAGTTTATGCCGAAGTGGGGAAACAGGAAACATACTTATCTTTTTTTTCTGTACTTGAATTTAATTATTTTTTTATATATATTTATTATTTCTATAGCATTTTATCTGCATATTAAATTTGCACAATATTACATTAAATTTAAAAAATAGTCATAATATGTATAAATTGATTCAAATATCCTGAATTATAAAAAAAATAATATATATGTGTCTATATATATATATATAAAATATGAAAATAATAGGGATTTTAGCTACCTGAAAGGCCACTTATGGTCCTTTTGTGATATTAACTTTGTATTAAATATATCTTTGCCTCAATAATTGATAGTAATGTGTTATATAGAAATTAATCTTGATTTTATCTATATCTTATTTATAATCTAATTAGGTTAAATAAGTCAAATGGAGTCGATTCTAGATTTTTTTTATTTTTTATTTTTGACACTCAACATAAGTTAGGTGATGAATCAATAATTTGACTGTATTTGATAGCTATGATGTTATGATATATATCAAATATTATAAATTCAATTCTTAATAAATGTTAACTAATATAAAAATGATGAAAAAATATATTTTTATCTTATATTTGTGGTTAAATTAATATTCATAATGGATATTAAATCCAATTTTTTTCTTGTTTTCTAACATTAACAACTAATGTATATAAAATTGGAAAAACAATTACAAATACCAACCACCAAAATTAAAAGAAACTAATGGAGTAGGGAAATTTGCACTTTCTCTCCTTGAAAATCAGTGTTCTGTGCAAAAATGATTTGTTTTTTCTAGTTATAATATTTTTTTTAATTTAATTCTTTTATATTAGATTCATTTTGGATTTTTTTTTTTTTTTTATTTACATGAGGTGTTCGGACTAGCTTGCTTGCACCATGACTAATCTCCACGGCCCACTAAATACTCTGTAAATCTAGTAGGCATATAAAATACTGTGGGGGTGACAGGCATGCACGTCAGGGCTCGAACCCATGTGTTATAGAAAAAAATAAACTTTTTTCACTGCTAGACCAAGCCCCATGATACTCTACCTTTTTTTTATTGGTTTTGGTTGTCATGGTATTGTGTTCTTGAGTGTCGATGAACAAACCCTCCTCTTGATTGATGATGCCCTTTCGCAGAACTAAATACGAATTTGCTAATATAAAACAAGTAAAGATACGAGAACCAAAACTGAATAATTGATAAATATTTAGATTCTTTTTCAACGTATGTGATCCAACGGTGGGGGAAAGATTAAGCCCTTTTCTCTTTTATATCCTTCATTTCATTTTTTTAATTTTTAATTTGACCCTTTTATATTTAATTTATTCGGGATTATAATTAATAATTTTTTTTATAGGCTTTATATAAAGATTTTATGAAGTTAAGGAAAACTTTTGGTGCTTAGTTGGTACTCCATTGTATGCCACTTATATTATACTTGGAAAATGAAGTCCTTGTCCACACACACACATAAAATACCAACAAAGATACATAATACAGAAATGTCACAATCCCACTTTAGCTTAATATATATCCACTCGCAATCCTAGGTTCCACACTCTCTTACATGTCTGTTTAGGCTGCATTTCAAGCTATAAAAAATTGGATTAAATCTTAATTGAACACATCGACAATAAGTAGATATATAATTTTGAAAAGTCCCATTAAATAAGACTAACCAATTCACTTCCATGTTTTACAGAATTGACCCATATCTTTTTTCTATGTTGGATCTTATCCTTAAAATCAAGTCCATGTGTGTCGTTGAAGTTAATTTTAGCTAATCAAAATGATATTTTAATTATTTTTTAAAAACATTAATAATTAATTTTAAAAATATCAAATTAATTTTAACCAAGTTAACTTGGTAATAAGTTGAATTAAGTGTGTCAAATAGATTAACTTCAAAATATCTTTTTAATAACCTGAATAAAATTTTTCAAGTTGAATGAGAAAGGTTAACAACACGACAAGCTAATATATCTTCAAGATTTTAAATTGACCCTTTAATTTTTAAAGATCTAGTGAGGTAAGTAAATCCAATATGAGAAGGTCCATATTTCATTGCAATTTGAGTTTTCTTTTAAGCTCTTGTTTGATATTAAATTTTACATGAGAGTTGGCTAAAATTTATTTATAATATTTTTAAATGAAAAATATATTAAAAAATAATCACCATCATATTTTTAAATAATTTTTAAGTTCGGTAGGTTCTATCACTGTATCATTTTTATATTTAAGTTCAAGTAATCAAATGCTCTTGTACATCGAGATAAGTTATCTTCAATAGTGGGATTTTGGGATAACTAAAAAAGTATAGATAGATGGGTCATGTCACATGGGATTTTTAGGCTAGGCATGGTTTGGCATCATAAGCAACCTTTTTTTTTTATTCAATATATTGTATTGATGTTTATTCATTGATTTTAATGAAAATACTTAACAAACACATGCAAATTGAAATTGAAGGAAATATTTGAATATCACTTGCAATGATAGATGGATTTAGGAGTGACATTATTTGAGATGAAAATGATAAGATCAAAAGTTATTAATTTATAATGGGATAATGTGTCAAGTACTACATTGTGATTTTCCAAAGACGTTTGCGTAATAATTTCATCTAATTTATTTTAATTTCCCAAGAGTTCATCTCATCAAAAGAAGAAAAAACCACCACCTTCTATTTTCCTATTACTGTTGAATTCTCATTTCTCTTTTTCTTTCCAAAAATGCCCTATAAGTAAGAATATCAATTTAATAATCAAATGAATACCGACCCAGATATATAATATGTATCAATTTAATGATTTAATATAAAAATACATATTTTAAACATGTATTAACTATTTAGTTTTTATTAATTAATAATAAAATAATAGATAATAAATACACATTGAATATATGAAATTCAATGAATAATTTATAGACATCTAGAATTTTTTTACTCAATAAATAATAAATAAAATATAAATATTAAAAAATTCAACCCGGTAGTTCTCGTTGACATCCTTTCTGCAGCATCTATCTTCTTTTTTTACCTCTCTATTTTTGAAGTAAAAAATGAAAACATGGGCTGAAGGCCCATTAAAAGCCTACTTGATGGGTTGAACAAATAGAGATAAAGTCATGCATGAGTATCATGCTCAGGTTAGGCTAGTAGATCATTCCCAGCCCGTAAATGTTAAAAATAGTATTTTACATTTTAATCCCCAATCCATTTGTATGAAGTTATTTTGGTATTTATATTTAACATTTCATACAAATAAGTCCTTAATTGGAACATATTGGACCAAAATGGATGCTTTTTACCCAGCCCATTACCATCCTTCTTTGTGACTGGTTGGACATTACAGTTAGTCATTTCTAAGAATCATTCCTCATGGAGACCGTTAGGAGAAGGAAGTGCGATCCAAAATCCTATCCAAAATTTGTCTTTACTAATTAGGG
>NW_011503899.1:0-3627 GCF_000495115.2 Populus euphratica | reverse complement strand
GACTAGAAGTCTAGATTATCTTCTACCACCACTTTACTTGTTGCAAATGGGGCTGTCATCGCATGTTAAGTTTCTTATCAGAGTTGTTAAAACTAGTCAAGCCTAATTCATTGATTTGAAAAAAATTAATGTTTTATTATTGTAAATTTAAATAATACAATCTTATTTTTTTATAGTTGAGGTTTATTTTATTATAAAAAGTTATATTGGGATATCTTTGATTATTCCTCTAGAGTTTTTAATTATATTTGTTTCATTCTTCGTTATTATGTAAAACACACTAAGTTGTTCTTTTATTCTGCTATTTGTGTCTTTTTAAGTTATTATAAAGGTAAAAAGAAATATTGTTATTTTGATCCAATAACTCATAAATTTTATATGTCTCGTCATGTTATCTTTTTTGAGCATATACCTTTCTTTTTTATTCCATCCACTACTCATAACTTGACTAGACCTGATATTATTCATATAGATTTTTTTTATAGGATTTTGATAATATATCATCATATGTTCCTAGTACCTCAGATACCCTTTCCATGTTGGACCAATTTATTTTCATCATCCTGTAGGTATTAATACTTTACTCTCTAGCAGATCTAAAACTCTATTTTCATCTACAACTCCCTAAGCTTCGTTCGAGATTGTGGATCAACCTTTACGTCAATCTATACGCATTTATAAGTCCATAAAACTACTAAATTTTGCTTATTCTTATTATTCTTCATCATTTATTTTCTTTTTAGTTTTTATTCATTGTCTTTCTGAGCCCTCTTTATATAAAGAGGCTATTCTTAACCATTTTTTACAGCAAGTTATGGATAAGGAAATTTCTACTTTGCATAAAATAGATACTGGAACTTGATTCCTCTACCTCTTGGTAAGAGTGTTGCTGGTTGTCGTTGGGTGTATAAGATCAATACCAACTTGGATGGGTCTATTGAACGATACAAAGTTAAATTAGTTATAAAAGAATACTCTTAACAGTATAGTATAGATTATGAGCAGATATTTGCTCGTATTATAAAAATGACTACTATCCATACTTTTATTGTCGTAGCTTCGGTTCGTCAATAGCATATTTTATAACTTGATATTCAAAATGCTTTCTTGAATGAAGATCTACAAGAATAAGTTTATATGGTGCCTCCTCTTGGTTTTTCACATGACTTGGGCTTTTTTGGTATATTTTTTTATTGATTTAACTTCATTCTTTTTATAATGTTATTTTTTTATCTTAATTTTTTTATCCTAATCTCATTTTACAGGTAGTGGGTTAGTCAAGTTAACTCAGGTTAACTCAAATTTCGTTTTTGATATTTAATTGTTAATTTTTTTTTAATTTCATCCTTTAACATTAGATTATTGAACCTTAAGCTTGACTTGGATTGAGTTTGTTTTTGAATCATTTGAAAAATTAATCTGGTCAAATTTAAATGACCTGATTGGTCAATTCACAACCTGATCAGTCAAACTTTTGATGATACCCGTTTAACATTTCTTTTTAAATTATTCAAAATTATATCTTTTTTTTTAATTTTTATAAACGATAATATTTTATCATTAAAAAATCAAATAGATGCGACTAAACTTATCCTACTAAACTTATACAACCCATTATCTTGAACCTTGGACCAGATCATGTAACCAATTTATCTAATAACTATGCCACCAACAACAGCAAAAAAACATACCATGAAGGGGAAAAAGAAAAAAACAATTCAGCTTTGGTCATGTGCAATTTCTGTGACCATAAATCACATATCACTCACCAAATTTTCTAAAAGCACGGACCTCGAAGTTTATTTAGTACAACATATGACCATAGAAATCACATTCATATTACTGCAGATAGGCCTCAATAATTGATGGAAAGCAGGAATATTGAAGATTTTGTAGCGAGGAAACCCTCCTTCCTCTAATAATTTCTTCCATTCAAGTTCAGTACTCTCTTTTCCACCTGTGCTGTGTGCAAACATCACTAGATCAGACACCATTCCCATATCACCAAATTGGCCATTTCCTTCTGGTTGCAGAACAATCTCCACTAAAATCAGCTTTCCTGTCTTCTCAGGCATTGCTTTCCGATAGTTTTTTAATATCTTTACACAACATTCATCTCCCCAATCATGCAATACCCACTGAATTAAGAGAATAAACAAGAACAAAGATGTTAGACAAGACAGCAACATGAAAATTGCAATAAAGGGACGCTTAAATACCTTCATAAAAATTGAATCAGCAACAGGTATGGCCTCAAAAAAATTGCCTCCAACATGTGACACCCCATTATATGCTGGTGCTGCGGCCACAACATGTGGTAATTCAAAGTTTATGCCTTTGATGTGAGGATAGGCTTTGACAATCTCAGCTAAATTTCCTCCAGCTGTACCACCTACAACATCCACCAAAGTCTCAACATCATCAAAACCACCTTTGAAAATCGCATGTCTTTGCAGTGCATGCCAAGGCATCATTGAAAATCCTGTTGAATTCAGGATTTTGGGAGGCCAAGTCCCAAGTTTCACAACCATGAGCTTTCTTAAAAGCTATTCCACCATCCTTGACACATTGGCTGAGGTAATGCCATGGTGCTAGGTGCGATGGATAGTTTTGCATCAGAACCATTGCAGCAAGGCTTACCTCCGAGTCACGTAATAGCCATTTTGAATTGTCGGTTAGACGATAGAGAGTCTCTCCTCCATTAGATGGATTGTGTTGTGTGAAGACTCGTTTTCGGACCAGAAATCTCATGATCGAGCAAGGAAGGGAATGTCAACAGAAGGTGAGTCAATTCCTGAACCCCCCCTCAAAATAAATAAATAAATAAATAAATAAAATGAGATGGACGACTATATAGAATTATTCTGAGTATGGAAAAAACGAGTGGAAATTGTAAAGAACCTGAAGCTATCTGGTTCAAAGTGAGTGGACCATCAAGAGAATTTATGATGTCTACTATGCCTATCTCTATCGCACACTTCAATGCCATAGATTCTGCGAAGCCAAACATGAGCTGCCATACTTCTACTTGGCCTCTCAGTAATGTCTCTTCGTCTAATGATCCCATTCTCTCTGTCAACACTGGTTAAAAATGTTGCTCTCCACAAAAAGCTTTGAGATGAGGGGAATATTTATAAGAAAAATGGCGAATCAAGTAAACATTAACTCACAAAACTTGGATAAAAATAAAATGAGAACTTTCAGAATTTGTTTTTTCCTATTGTCGCTTTGAGGCAAGATTTTCAACTTCTGCGACCCACTAGTTTATTTGAAATCTGCTTTTAATTGTTATTAATCAACGTCTACCAGTTAGCAAATATTGATTAGATTTGGACATGAAAGGATTAAAAGCCCTATCAAACTTTTTTATTGTCGTTTTGTGTAGATTCTTATACATATCAAACATACTATAGCGATATACGAGCTTACGTGACTGCTGTTGAGAGTTTATAAAGTAAATATATTGGATAGTATTATAATTATGAATTATCGTTAGATAAATAATAAAAACTAAAAATATAATAAAAAAATATTTTATAATAAAAAAAAATTAAGTTGGTAATAAAAAACTGGAAAATTGAACAAAATAATTTATAGTAATCCATAATGTTTTATAAGGAAAGATAC
>NW_011500293.1:196822-213083 GCF_000495115.2 Populus euphratica | reverse complement strand
TCAAGAGTCACTTTAACAAAAGAGCTCTTTTACTATGTCATCCTAGTAACAACAATTATGCACATGCTTTATGAAATGAAAAATATATTTTTTTTTATCAACTACCCTCTCCCCCCAACCAAAATGAGACATTGTCCTCAATGTTTAAAGGTAGAAAGATAGAGTATAGAAGATATCACCTGAAATAACGAACACTGACAAACCTGAAACACACTGAAACAAAAATAAGAAATAACAAAACACAATAATAAAACACAAATGAAGGCTCAAATCCAATCTAAGCTTTTTACGGCTTTCCTTAGTTGACCAATTTATGCGACTCATGGAAGGATCAATTACAGGAATGAAGGATTGTAGCTGATCAATTAATTGTTCAGCAGTAGCAGCAGAGATTATGATTTCTCGTGCAGAAGATGTTAGAAATTCCTATTCCACAACATGATCAACAAAAGACAACAACTTATCATAATAACCATTAACATATAACAAACCTATGGGTTTATGGTGAATGTGCAGTTGAGCCCAAGAGGAAATATGAAAGATCTCTTCCAATGTACCTAGACCACCTGGTAA
Organism: Populus euphratica; assembly: GCF_000495115.2. Lineage (NCBI taxonomy): Eukaryota > Viridiplantae > Streptophyta > Magnoliopsida > Malpighiales > Salicaceae > Populus > Populus euphratica. The sequence continues at coordinate 212,510 of NW_011500293.1, read as the reverse complement.
AGCAATGAAGGCATCAGCATGGTTAAACATTGCATTCATTCGAGCTGACATTGTGGAGACCTGAAGTTCCTCTCCAATTGTTTTTCCAATGATGTCCCCTTGTGCTAAAGCTTCGGGGACAACCCCCAAAACCTGACTACCTCCTAAAAATGCAGCTATTGACACACCTCCCATTAACCCAAGACTGCCTCCCCCATACACTAAATGAATTTTTCTCTCAGCTAGCACCTGACCAAGATGATTTGCTGATTCTAAAAACTCCTTTTCTTTCCCAGGACTAGATCCACCAAAAACACAAATATTTCTTATTTGATGACCTGAGGAACTTGCCATTTGTACACACTTCTATAGTTTTTGAATGTATGGGTTGAGTAGAAATGAAAGGAAGGAAGAGAGGGTTTTATAGATGAGAAATTAGAAAGGCAATCATAACACCTATATATAGGCCAGCTGGACTCTCACACACTCTCTCTCTCTTTATTTATTTATTTATTTACTTTTGAAAAAGCATGTGTATGTACAGGTAGTTGTGATTGTGGCTCACATCTTCCCTTGGTTTTACGTCCCAGAACGGCTTAAACGCCCTCTATGGGTCGGGGATAGGCTTCCCATCCAGTTTCCTTAAAAACTGGCAAACAGGGTCTTGTTTAGTCAGATTCCCAAGACTAAGTCGATCATGTTCTTTATGAAATAGTGGTCATAAATCATGAATTGCACGATGCACATATCCACTAGGATGCGTCTCAAGAGTCAATAGAAGATTATCTAAAGACTCCTTACTCAGGCCATCCTTAATGAATTGTATTTTATCTTCACGGTTTATAGATACCATTCCTAAAGAATGACATTGTGTATTACAAGTCCATCTAGCACATCGATGATAGACTTCTAGTCGTTTTGCACGACGCTTCTTTGCAAAAGTGCTTTTACCTGTTCCAGGCATGTGTGAAATAGAATTAGAGGACTCACCTGATAATCGGACCTTTGCTTCAATCAACCAGCGAATATCTTTAGGAATTCCATGATTCAATCTCAATCTTACACATCTAGCACGGTAAATTTTTGAAATCGCATTCTGAGGCAGAGTGGGAAAATACTTTTTTAATTTTTCAAGATTAGTGTCCATTTTCAAATGAGTATTAGAAGAGAGATTCAAAGAATTGCATAAATATATACACAAATATCAGTAATTGTGGGAAACTGAAAGAACCGACTTAAGTCACGGAGCACTGTTATCCTCCATTTGACCGGGGTGAGAGAAACTAGCAAAAATCACTCAAAAAGAAATATAAAAAAAATGTGAGAAAAACAAAATAATCAACCTTTATCTACAAGATCATTCAAACCAGCTGATTCATTTTCACTAGGAAAATTACCAAAGTAAGCTTTCAAACGATGTCCACTTTCCTTAAAATCATTGTCATTCATTGAATTCTCAATATCACAGACCCCATAAGGATTGGTCCATCTTAATCTTAGCTCTCAAGGGAATGAATAGAGTTGAGAATTATAAAACAAAACTTTTTGACCAGTATCAATCTTTTGACAATTTTCACAAGTTTTGCAGAATGCATGTGTGTCTTTGAACATGGTGGGCCAGTAAAATCCATTTTGAAAGATTTTTGTAGCTGTCTTTTTTGACAAGAAATAACTTCCACATGCTTCAGAATGACAAAGTTTAATGACACTACTTACCTCATTGTCGGGAATGAATCTTTGAAATATTTTATCAGGACAATATTTGAATAAGTTAGGGTCATCACAATAAAAGCTCTTCACTTCGTTCAAAAACTTTTCTTTGTCTTGAGTTCTCTAATCAGTTGGCAAATCTCCTAAAGCAAGAAAATTGATATTTTTATCATACCAAGGCATTGGACTAAGAGAAAGTAAGGATTCGTTAGGAAAGTAATCATCCATTGGTGTGATGTCAGAAGTAATCATCGATTGGTGTGATGTCAGATGTCAAATCTATTGTCACTGTTGACAAAAGATTCACATCAACATTTTCGGTGCTTGTTTCATCCGCGATTTCTTCCTCAGAATAAATCATTTGCAAATCTTCAGTTTCATCCAATTCATTTTTACTTAAAGTAGATTCAAGTTGATCATAAACTAATTCCTCAATATGATCTACTTCTTGTAAATCATTATCATCTCCAGGTTGCTTGCAAATGTTGAAAATATTCATCTCCAATGTCATGTTTCCAAATGTTCATCTCCAATGTCATGTATGTTGAAAATATTCATCTCCAATGTCATGTCTCCAAATGATAGCTTCATCAGTCCATTCCTACAATTAATCAATGCGTTAGAAGTTGGAAGAAATGGACGTCCTAAAATAACAGGAAATGAATTACATGCTTCAACAGGTTCTGTGTCCAAGACAATAAAATCCACAGGATAAATGAATTTATCGACTTGTACTAACACATCTTCAATTATTCCTCTAGGCACTTTTATAGATCTATCGGCAAGTAAAAGAGTTATAGAAGTTGGTTTTAACTCACCTAGATTGAGACTCTGAAAAACTGAATATGGAAGTAGATTCACACTAGCACCAAGATCAAGTAAGGCTTTTTCAATTTTATGTTCTCCAATAAAGCAAGAAATTGTAGGACAACCAGGGTCTTTATATTTCAAAGCATTATTGTTCTGAAGAATAGCACTTACTTGTTCGGTTAGAAAGGCTTTCTTTTTCACATTCAGTTTCCTCTTCACAGTGCATAGATCTTTCAAAAATTTAGCATAGGAAGGAACCTGTTTAATAGCATCCAGCAAAGGTATATTGATCCTTACCTGTTTGAAAATTTTAAAAATTTCAGAGTTGTGATTGACTTTCCTTTGTTTGGTCATGACTTGAGGAAATGGAAGTGCTAGCCAAGAATCAATCGTTTCTTTGCAATTTTCAGATTCAACCCCTTCCTTACCCTCAGAGATTGACTCATCATCTTTCTCATAAGGTTCAAGAGAGGGTTTTTCAATAACCTTACCACTGCGCAGAGTAGTGACTGATTTGACTTGATCCATGTGTTGGTTTCCAGAACTACTTGCATTTGCATTGTATTGCCCCTTGGGATTTTGTTGTGGTTGAGATGGAAACTTACCTTTCTCTTGGAAACTGAGAGCAGATGTTAATTTAGCAAGAGTATCTTTAAAATCTGTCATGTTTTGAGCAAGTTGAGTATTGATTGTCTCTTGCTTTTCAATGAATGCATGCAATGTTTCCTCAAGATTTCTTCTAGGAGGTGGAGCATAAGGAGGTGCATATCCATGAGAATTTTGGAAATTGTGGTGTGCTTGAAACGGTGGTTGTGAAGTTTGTGCAGTGTTGTTCTCACTCTTCCAACTAAAATTTGGGTGATTTCTCCAACCAGGGTTGTATGTTTAGGAGTATGGGTCGTGGTTGGCCCTTTGAAAACTGTTTAAAGCATGGGCTTGTTCATGGAGACATTCCTTAAAAGAAGGCAAGGTTGGACAATCGTTGGTTGAGTGTTCATTTGTTTCACAGATTTGACACACAATGTTTTCAACAGATTTTAATTGACCACTCTTTTTCAATTCTAGTGCCTCGACTTTTCTAGCTAAAGATGCAAACTTGGCTTGAAGGTCATGATCTTCCCTAAGGTTGTACATACCTCCACTAGATGTGTGAGGTTGAGTTTTACTCGGTGCCTCATAAGTACCCGCAGTGTCCCAATTTTGAGCATTTTCAGCTAACAAGTCTAAGTACTCCATTGCTTCATCAGGGTCTTTATCTTCAAAAGTTCCATTGCACATCAATTCAACCATTTGAATTTTCTTAGCAATTGATGCCTATGACCCGTTCTACTAATCAAATTCAAGTGCAGGTTGATTTTGAAATAGAAAGCACTTTACGCAGGTTAAGAAAGGAAGCTCGCCTCAACACCATGGCTATTGCACGACAAGAAACACTCAAGGAGCTTGCTGCTCCTAATGTGGAAAATCAGCCACTATGCATAAACATTGACAATAATGTAAACTTTGAGCTCAAATCTGGTTTTATACATTTGTTACCAACATTTAATGGTCTTGCAGGAGAAGATCCACATACTCATCTCAAGGAGTTCCATATGGTTTGCGTTGGCATGAAACCGAATGGAGTTGATGAAGAACAGGTTAAGTTGAAAGCTTTCCCTTTCTCTTTACAAGGGGCAGCAAAGGCATGGCTTTTCTCTATTCTCCCAGGATCTATTGGAACTTGGAATGCCATGAAGAAGATTTTCCTTGAGAAGTATTTCCCAGCATCTCGAGTTGCCAACATAAGGAAAGAAATATGTGGGATTCGGCAATCTCATGGAGAGACACTCTCTGAGTATTGGGAAAGATTTGAGCAACTGTGCATTCAATGTCCTCATCATCAAATACCTGATCAGTTGCTCATTCAATATTTCTATGAAGGATTAATGCCTACTGACCGTAGTATCATTGATGCTGCAAGTGGAGGCGCATTGGTGGATAAGACACCCGAGGCTGCACGCCAATTGATCTCAAACATGGCAGCCAACTCAAAACAGTTTGGCACTCGTGGAGAGTTCTCCAACAAACGAGTAAATGAGGTAAGTATTTCTAACATTGAGAATAAAGTTAATGATCTTACTTCTCTTGTGCGTTCTTTGGCTTGTGGAAATGTGCAGCAGGTGAAAGTTTGTAGCATATGCTCCTTATAAGGACATGCTTCAGATATGTGCCCAACAATGCAAGAAGATTATATTGAACAAGCTCATGCAATTGATGGAGCATTCAACGGACAGCCCCAGCGTAAATATGATCCCTTTTCCAACACGTACAATCCCGGATGGAGAGATCATCCCAACTTACGCTATGGCAACCCATCCCAACAAGGCAATCAAGGCCGACAATTCCATCCCCATGGATTTCAGCCCCAACAGAATTATCAAGCAAGACAACCCCCTCCATTCACAAACTCCAATGTTACGGGGTCGTCATCCAATGATGATCTTCGTGAGATGATGAAAACTTTGGCTTCTAATACTGTTACCTTGCAACAAAATATCATGTCTTTTCAACAGGAAACAAGGTCAAGTATTCACAACTGGGAGAAGCAAATGGGGCAAGTAGCTTCAAGTGTAGGGGAATTAGAGGCACAAATGAATGGAAAATTGCCTTCCCAGGCATTGAATCCAAAAGAGAATGTTAGTGCGATCATGCTGAGAAGTGGGAAAGAACTTGAAGAGAAAAGGTCGAAAGAGATTGAGATGGAGGAAGAAGAAGAGATAGAAACTGAATTAAATACAAAGAAGAAACATCCTTCTCCTTTCCAAACTGAAACAACGACCAACACTCCAAAGGTAACTCCTCACTCAATGAATTCCAGTTTTAAAGCAATTCCACCCTTTCCTGTGAGTTCTTCTAGGTCAAAGAAAGAGGACAAAGAAAAAGAAATTTTAGAGGTTTTCAAGAAAGTAGAACTCAACATTCCTTTGCTTGATGTTATCAAGCAAATTCCTAAGTATGCCAAATTTTTGAAGGAGTTGTGTACTACCAAGAGAGCTTTCAAATTGAAAGGTCATGAAATGGTAAGTATGGGTGAAGTTGTGTCTGCTGTTGTTCAAAAGAATATGCCTTTGAAGAAAAAGGACCCAGGTGCGTTTACTATCCCATGTGTTATTGGTAATGCTAGTTTCAAGAGGGCCTTGTGTGATTTAGGTGCATCCATTAGTGTTATGCCCAAACATGTTTATGATTCTCTTAGTCTTGAGCCTTTGCATAAAACTAGCATTGTAATACAGCTTGCGGATCGTAGTTTGGTTTACCCACTTGGTGTGATAGAGGATATCCTAGTCAAGATTGATACTTTGGTTATTCCATGTGACTTTTATATTCTTGATATGGAACATGATTCTTGTGATTCATCAACCAGCACTCCTATATTGTTTGGAAGACCATTCTTGAAAACTGCCAACACAAAGATTGATTGTGGTAAGGATACCTTGTCTATGGAGGTAGGAGATGAAAAAATTGAATTCAATTTTCATGATGCAATGAAATATCCTTATAGCAATGTTTATTCTATCATATGCTATGACCAAATTGATAAGTGTGTGCAGCAAGTTTGTGATTTTAATTGCGAAGATGGATTAAGCATAGCTTTGAGCTATGGCTAAGATTTCACCAAGATAGAAGAGATGGAGAGGCACATATGTGTTCCCCAAAACATGCACGAATCAGTATTGGCCTTACAAGCTTTACAAACCGTTCCCCATGGTAATGTCTTTATTGATTTATTACTCTCACATAAAAAGCTTTTGCCATCTATTTTACAGGCCCCCGAGTTAGAATTAAAACCTTTGCCCTATAATTTGAAGTATGTATTCATTGGCGACAACAATACACTTCCTGTTATCATAGCAAAAGGTTTGACAAGTATACAAGAGGAAAAACTTGTGAAGTTGTTGTGTGATCACAAAACGGCCATTGGATGGACTTTACCTGACATCAAGGGCATTAGTCCCTCAATGTGTATGCATCACATACTATTGGAGGACAACGCAAAACCAATAAGGGAACTGCAAAGGAGGTTGAACCCACCTATGATGGAGGTAGTGAAAGCTGAAATTTTAAAACTGTTAGATGCAGGAGTCATTTACCCCATCACTGACAGTAAATGGGTGGCGCCAATCCATGTGGTGCCTAAAAAGACCGGAATCACATTGGTGAAAAACAAAAATGATGAGCTCATTCCTACTCGCATCTCGAGTGGATGGAGAATGTGTGTTGATTACAGAAAGCTCAATCTTTCTACACGCAAAGATCATTTCCCATTACCATTCATAGATCAAATGCTTGAACGCCTAGCAGGTAAGTCTTTTTATTGCTTTCTTGATGGATATAGTGGATACAATCAGATTGTTATTAATCCTGAGGATCAAGAAAAAACTACATTTACTTGTCCATTTGGTACATATGCATATAGGAGAATGCCTTTTGGTCTTTGTAATGCTCCTGTAACTTTTCAAAGATGCATGATGAGTATTTTTTCTGACTATGTTGAAAGAATAATCGAGGTTTTTATGGATGATTTCACGGTGTATGGTGATTCTTTTGATAAATGTCTAGAAAATTTATCTTTGATCCTAAAAAGGTGCATTGAAACAAACCTTGTCTTGAACTATGAAAAGTGTTATTTTATGGTAGAACAAGGAATAGTTCTTGGGCATGTTGTGTCTTCACGTGGATTACAAGTTGATAAAGCTAAGATAAATGTTATTTCATCATTGCCTTACCCCTCATGCGTGAGGGAAGTTCGTTCTTTTCTAGGTCATGCAGGTTTCTATCGACGCTTTATCAAAGATTTCTCGAAGATTACAGCACCTTTATGCAGACTATTAGCCAAAGAAGTGGATTTTGTGTTTGATCAAGCCTGTAAAGATGCCCATGATGAGCTTAAGAGACTTGTCACATCTGCCCCTATCATCCAACCACCAAATTAGGATGAACCTTTTGAGATAATGTGTGATGCGAGTGACTATGCGGTAGGAGTTGTGCTTGGGCAAAGAATTGGGAAGAATTTGCATGTTATTGCCTACGCTTCTCGCATGTTGGATGGAGCACAATGCAATTACCATACAACTGAAAAGGAACTTTTTGCAGTGGTGTTTGCTCTTGAAAAATTCAGGTCATATCTACTTGGTACAAAAGTCATTGTTTTTACTGACCATGCAGCTCTCAGGTATCTTTTGAAGAAGAAGGAGTCCAAACCAAGACTGATTAGGTGGATCTTGCTTTTACAAGAATTCGATCTTGAGATCAAAGACAAAAAAGGTGCCGAAAACCATGTGGCTAATCACTTGAGTCGACTGAGGACCGATGATATTCCAACTGAAACAATAAGAGGAACATTTCCTGATGAACAGTTGTATATGTTGCACTCCTCTACAAGACCATGGTATGCTGATTTGGTGAACTATTTAGTCACTAAAGAATTCCCTCCAGGTTTGTCTACATCCCAAAAGGACAAGTTACGAGCTGATGCTAAATATTATTTTTGGGATACTCCTTACTTGTGGAAATTTTGTGTGGATCAAGTAGTAAGGAGATGTGTACCACAAGATGAATTTCATTCTATTCTCACTTTTTGTCATTCTCATTCTTGTGGTGGGCATTTTGGAGCAAAAAGAACAGCCCACAAGGTACTTCAAAGTGGTTTCTATTGGCCTTCTATTTTTAAAGATGCATATCACTTCTGCAAATCATGTGAAAAATGCCAAAGAACAGGTAATATCACTCATAAAAATCAAATGCCTTTAACAAATATTCTTGTAAGTGAAATTTTTGATGTTTGGGGTATTGACTTTATGGGTCCATTTCCTTCTTCTTTTGGAAATCTTTATATTCTTCTTGCTATTGATTATGTGTCCAAATGGATTGAGGCGAAAGCCACACGAACTAACGATGCTAAGGTTGTTTTAGATTTTGTCAGGACTCACATATTTGATAGGTTTGGCATCCCTAAAGCTATCATCAGTGATCGTGGCGCTCATTTCTGCAATCGTTCCATGGAAGCATTGCTACGCAAATATCATGTGACTCATCGAACGTCCACAGCATATCATCCGCAAACGAATGGCCAAGCTGAAATTTCCAATCGAGAAATCAAGTCCATTTTGGAGAAAACAGTGCAACCTAACCGACGAGATTGGAGTCTACGCCTTGGAGATGCACTTTGGGCTTATAGGACTGCTTATAAATCACCTATAGGAATGTCACCTTATAGAATGATTTAGGGGAAAGCATGTCATCTACCGGTGGAGCTTGAACACAAAGCTTTTTGGGCCATTAAACAATGCAACATGGATTATGATGCTGCTGGGATTGCAAGAAAATTGCAACTGCAAGAGTTGGAAGAAATTCGAAATGATGCTTACGAGAATGCAAAAATTTACAAAGAAAAGACTAAGAATCTTCATGACCGAATGCTTACAAGAAAGGAATTTCATGTTGGAGACAAAGTCCTTCTTTATCATTCGCGTTTAAAACTTTTTCCTGGAAAATTGCGCTCTCATTGGATTGGACCCTTTGTTGTTTCTAATATTTTTCCTTATGGTGCAGTTAAAATTACAAGTTTAGAAACCAACAAAGTACTCAAGGTCAATGGACATCGTTTGAAACCTTTCTATGAAGGTTGGACGGCAGAACTCACCGCTTCTGTAGAGTTAGCTGAACCAATCTATGAAGAATGAGCATGCCACATGTCAAGCCAATGACATAAAACAAAAGCGCTTACTGGGAGGCAACCCAGCACCAAAAAAAAAAATCAGATTTGCTTTCTTTTTCCTTATCTTTTATCTTTTCGCATTTTAATTTATTTTATGTCATTCTCTTATATTCCTTTGCTTTTATTTCAACATTGAGGACAATGTTGTGTTTTAAGTGTGGGGGTATTGGGAGAATTTTTATTTTCTTATTTTAGTTTTCTTTGTTGTTCAAAAAAAAAAAATATGTTTGATCTTTTTAACTCCCATTGGTTTTTGAGAATATGAGTATTATGTATGAGAATTAATTGAGTTAGATGAAGATATAAATCAAATGAAGTAGTATGCATGCAAATTTTAAGGTTTAATTGATTTAAGGATTGACTTTGAGAATATGTCATGTTGACTTTATAGTGTTATACCAATGCAAGCTTTTGAGCCTTCCACATTATATTCTTTGAGTGTGCATTCTTTCAATGATATGTATCTCTAGAACTTGCTTCATATCTTATTGAGATTATATTCCATTACAAATATACATGAAGATGATAAAGGCATTAGGAATTTCAATCACTTGAACCAAAAAGCCAACCTAAAGCATATTATCCTTAGTGAGCCCCTTTTGAGCTTATTTATCTTTTCTTTATCCATGTATAAAGCCTTAACTTTATATATGTTTTCCTTTTCCCCTGGCCAAGGATTAGTAGAGCATGTACTTGTGATATTTCATGGAATTATGGTTGGAAATTATGTGAAAAGAAAAAAAGAAGTGATGCTTGATGAAAAGAAAGGCAAAATTACAAAAAAAGAAAAAGAAAAAAGAAAAAAAGACAGAAAAGTTCATTTATGTTCTTAAGATTTTATGTTGCAAAAGCTTAAAATCAAAAGCAGTTAAGCATTGGTGATTAAAGATGAAAAATTTATGAGCTTTGATGGAATATCTTGTTTGAAATATCATTTTTCAGAATGCTCTACTTTCTTTTATTTGAACCTTTTCTTTTACTCTCTTTTACCTCACCTTAACCTTAGTCCAATTACAACCGGAAAATAAGACATTTTGATTCATGCATTGTTTGTAATATATTAATAATGGAGATGAGATTGAAAAGCAAGCTTATGGTAGAACATACTCTTTGATTGAATTTGAGAGATTTAGACACATAAACCCTAAACACATGAGTGTTGGAGTGTATATCAATGAGAGGACCTATCACTTTGGCATGGCATAGATTTCATTTAAATACCGATGATTGATTGAATTTTGAAGTTTGCATGTAAACAAATTCATAAAAATTTATTTATTTTATTCTTTTTTATTATATTCTTATTAATAATGCTTGTACTCTTGGACATTGATGGGAGATTAAGAGATTGATCATAGTTATTTTCAATTTAATTTTATTTATCCTTTCTCGAGGACGAGCAAGAGCTAAGTGTGGGGGTATTTGATATAACCATATTATTCGATAGTTTCACCCACTTTTACCTAATGTTTTGTCCATGTTTTATATGTAAAATGCCTTGATATTCTTTGTTTTATGTTTTGAAGGCACTTTTGGATGAAAAATGCAAAAAGGAGTAAATTGGAGATAATTGGCAGATTTGACGTTCAGTCGATGTTTTGTGCAGAGTGTGAGTTCTAGAGATCAAAATGAAGTGATTCCAGTGGCTCTAAAAAGCTAACATCCATACCTTTCTGGAAATGTAATGCAAGAAAAATACAAAGAGGAAGATCATGGAAATCACATCCTTCAAAGTCAAATCTCGTATTCTGCCACTGTTGACCTTTGTCCATTCAAAATTCCATATCTGGAGCTATAGAAGTCCAATTGATGCAAACTCAATTTTGTTGGATTCATGACTCAAAGTTCGAGAAACGCTCCAATTTGCAGCCAAAAACGATGTCATATGAGGGCGATATGATTTTTCAAAGATGACAACTGAATTCTGCCAGCAATCAGGTTTCGTGAAGAAATGAGTCCAAATTATGTTTCGAAGCTTCTAAACTATCATCCAAGTTATAATTTCAGCAATTTAGCCCCTCTAGTAAATCAATCTAGAAGGTCAAGAAAAGTAGCCACCAACCTCAATCCACCAACCTCAAATCACCAACCACAAACCAGCTGCAAGTTGGAATGCTGCCATTGTCAAAGAAGGAGGCTACAATGGTGGGTTGTTTGTGGTGACTACTAATGTCAAAGTTTGGCAAGTTTGGCAGCCACCATTGTTGATAAAGAAGCAAGAGGAGCTGCCATTGAAGCCTATATATAGACATCAAGAGAGCCAAGAAAGAAGAGGAGGGAGTGCAATAGAATCAAAGAAAGGTGGTAGCAACTAGAAGTGAAGAAACACAAACTCTCCTCTCTACATACTAGAAATAATGCTTTCTTTTATCTTTAGGAGTAGTTGTTCAATAGATATGCAAGGCTAAGCTCTTTTCTTGGTTGCAAGGACGCAGAAACTTTCAGATTTCAAGAACTGTGAGATTTATTCTTCATTTATTTTCAGTTTGTATTATGAATGAGTATGATTGTTTTCCTATGCATGTTTTCTATGATTGTTGTTGATAATTGCTAGAGCGGACTCTAAGTTATTATTGTGAACAATCTATTGCTAAGTTTGGTATCAAAACCGGAGTTAGGGTATATAAACTTGTGAAGCAACTAAGCTTGATAATTGTGGCGCAACTACGTTATTAAACTTAGGGAAAACATTCGATCAAAGCAACACAAGCAGACAACTTGGTTGTTAAGATTAATGAATTTATCTAGATCTTAAGGCTGCCATTAGATTAAATCATTAGTGCGGACACTGTGATTATTTGTCGGTTAGGGCTAGTTATACGGCGGATCCGTTAATTAACCAAAGTTAAGAAAAGATAAAAATTCAGAATATAAACTGGAGTTTCGTTTCAAGGATCGGTTCTGATTTCTGTAGGTGGATGTGTGCTTGTGACCAAGGTTTGTTCTCTTGATAAATTTCAGTTTTAATTGATTGTGTTCACTAGTTTAATTTCTTCCATAGTTTAGATTATCACAAATCAAAACCCCCCAATTGCATAACGTATAGCATAAAAATCTAAACTAAATCTTCCTCGTGGGATCGATCCCTTGCTTGCTCTATACTATCTTGTGTGATTTAAGTGTAAGGGTAATTAATTTGTGCGACCGCGACATCGCAACAGCACTCCCTCAACCAATGTTAGTTGGTCACCAATGACAATGACAATGACGTTTGAGTCTTCCTGATGGTCCTTTGAAAGTGGTCAACTCAAGGAGCCATGATTATGATACCTATTATGCAAAAGCCACCTTTTTTTTTTGTGTTCACACTTCAAAGCTTCTCGATAAGTTCTTATCAAGGGCATGAAACCTTTCTCTCAATATTAAAAGGCTAGAAATAGCTCATTCCCTCTAAGTTTAGCAAAACCATTAAGAATCCCCAAACCAAAACCACCATTGCAAAACTAGCCTAACACAAAGCTTTTAACTATTAACATTTGTCCAAAACTCTTATAATTTGATCAGAGTGTCAAGCATTGATCAATCATTGTTGAATCTATTAGAAAAACTCTAGAAAAACCCAATAATTACCTCTTGAAAAATCAGAGTTTAAAAGGGAAGGGAAAAGGGGGAAGCAAGAGGAGAGAAAATATTAAAAAAAAAAACACCCTAGTTGTAAAGGTTCACAAGCCTAGCATAAAGGTTTCTTATCTTTGAAAGGGCAACTGATTTGTAGAAGTCAAACTTTACAAAGAAAAGAAAAAAGGATATTAGTTGTCATAGAGGTTTGAAGGTATATTTCTTAATTCAAAAATGGAGTCCATATGGTTTGCTTGAGGTGTTTTTTATGGTCATTTAGTCTATATATATGTTCACAAACATCACAAACATGGTGATGAGGTTTGGAATTTTTAAAAAATAGGGTCATATATGGCTCTTTTGCTGTTATGATTTTTTATTATATGGTTTGATGTTCTTCTCCTAAGCATTTTTAGGATGTGTTTGATTTTTTCTTATATAATAGTAGCTTTCTAGTTAAGTTGGTTTTGATAAAACTATGTTTGTTTTTTTAGTTTTATTAGTTTGATTAATGCATTGAGACACAATATTGTTAATCCTAGGTTCATAAGGCTTGTTCATTACCAAAATATATTTAGAAAACTGATTTTAAATCTGAATTGCATGGGTATGCTTGCTGTTCCAATTTGATAGTTTTGGAGAATGGAATCTCATGCATGATTTTGATGATTTGTTATTAATATTTTTTTTTCAAATATGTGTAACTATGGCAACATGGTTTATACAAACCAAAAGGGTTTCTTTAGACGTCTAAAAGAGCAAATCCCAAGAACATTTCTTTAGCTACGTGATTTTGACTTGTTTAACTTCATTTCTTTATATCTGTATCTTCACAAGACATCGTTAGACAATAATCTAGTGTTGTTTTGCATCGATAATTTATATTTTATTATTTTAATCTTAGAGTTTTAATGTTGAACTGAAACCTTTTCTAACCAAATTATGATGATTCATTAATAATCAAAGTAAATAAATTCTAGATTATTGATCCTCGAATAATTTCCAACCTCTCTACACCTTTGAATTTGTTAAATTTGATATGGTTTTCTAGGTTTCATGAAGAACATTCTTCGTGTTCTTTGTTTTTTATGTTTTTGATCTATTTTATATCAAAATATTATTTTTTCAGTTTAATGTTTTGTTTTGTTTTAGTTTTGGGACAAACCAAAGATTTTCGGTTCAGTTCATGGTTAAATTGATGATTTAGGTCAATCCGATTGGTTTGGTTTTTGGTCAATTAAGTTAGGCCATGTTTGGTTTTCAACTATTTTGATAAAGGTTTTTTTGGTTTAAGGGTGTGCTTGGCAAAGATGCTCTTAAGCCTATTTTGACAGTTTTGGTTAGAAAAAAATAGATTTTTGACAAACAAAGCCTTAATAATTTATAAAAATAAAATAACATAAATATAAAAGCCTTTCTTTTTTTTTTACATATGACCAAAAATTCTAAAAATTATTTGAGCATTTTAAAAAAAATCTAAAATACTATGGCATGTTTTTTAAAAATATATTGCGTGGGTTTTACACCAAGTTTTTTAAAAGGATTTTGGTCTATATTTTAAAAAAATAAAAACATATTTTTGGTAAGAAAATATATTAATCACTTGTAATATATAGATAAAAAAAATATAAAAAAGAGTTAATATTTAAAATATTATTAGGATAATAATTTACAACTCATTTTAATATAATGATAAAAACTTGTATAAATATCCAAGATATTATTGTGAGTAATCATTTCTAATATAAGGATAAAAATTGTAAGGAATTTTATCTGAGATATTATTTAAAATGACATGGCTAAAAAATTACAAGTTTGCCCTAAAAAAACCCCAATGATAATTGAGAACATTTTAACCTTTTAGCCTAAGTTCTTGACCTTAGAAACCAAAGTTTGGTCATTATAGCAAACCCATCATAATAGGTTGATAAAATTAGAAACATTATCTGACCATATCTAACAAAAAAACAATGCACCTTACCTTAGGTAAAGTGCACTAGAGCTATTAATAATTTATTTTTATGCAATCAGTCCCTTTTCTGAAATCTCTAAACGATCGATTATGATTTCCAGTAATTATAATAATATGTGTTAACTTCTTATCCAATCAAAGACCCCTCAACACACCTAGGAAGGCTCTTCACGACATTACACTCTTGCAAAGGGTATGACAAAATAATTATAGAATGTTGTTTAAGAAACAAATTCTAGTATTTTTTTTTAAATAGCACGTTAACGAGACAAATGGATTTTAGTTAGAAAGATCTTTTTTATTCTTATTTAAAATTGTCTAGTCTTTTTTGGTATGTATTCTAAATGGTTTTGATTTTTATTGAATAAATGACATAGAACAAAATATTAGATTTTTTTTATTGAGATCAAAGATATTAATAAGAAAAGAAAAAATTTTACTAGGAAATTATTTTGTTTTAATGGAATTTAAATTATTACTCTTTTTATATATATTAAAAAAAAACAATGCAATATAGTTAAATAAACAAATTAAAGGGCTCCCTGAAATGCAAGATCATATTATCTTTATCTATATCTATTTCTGAATTTCCCGATTTAATTTGTAGTTAGCGTTAAAATATCTTTTTAAAATTTAGTAACTGACACGACTAAAAGGTTGATATGTTCTCCCAAGTGCAGGAGTGTCGAAGTAATAAATAACCCGGCAAGACCGGGGTCGAACCACAGGGAGGTTAATTGTAAAAATTATAAACAACAATTATAAAATGACACGACTAAAAGGTTGATGTCTTCTCCCAAGTGCAGGAGTGTCGAAGTAATAAATAACCCGGCAAGACCGGGGTCGAACAACAGGGAGGTTATTTGTACAAATTATAAATAAAAAAAATACAACAACAATAA